>NC_084619.1:60255572-60268072 GCF_033978795.1 Nerophis ophidion | reverse complement strand
CATAGGGATGCCAGAGACTTGTGCTCATCGCTTTAATGTCGTCATTAGTCATGGTGCTCCAAGCACTGAAAACATTAATTTATTACCACAAGAAGATTATACTAATGATTAAAAAATGTTTTAATAAAAAAAAAAAAAGACAAAAAAAAAACGCCGATATCTTTTTAGATTGAAAAGTAGATTTTAAGAAAAAAAGTCAGATTTTTTTGTAGTTAGAAAAAAACAAGTCGATTGCCAAGGGAAAAAAAGGCATTGAAGGAATAAAAATACAAATTTAAATAATCTAATGGAAATTGTGATGCATGAAACATTTTAAAAATAAAATAAGACTTTTTTTTTTTTTTTTTTTTGTAAAAATTAACTAAACTAAATGGAATCCAGACTTTAATCTAGTGATGAATAAATTGTGCCACTGTAGCGATACTGTTAGTCATCATGCTCCTTGCACTAATACTACCACAAGGAGGGATATTAAGGTATTAAGGATAAAAAATAAAACAAAACCTTCATTTAATCAAGGAAAAAACATGTTTTTTTAAAATGGAAAAGTAAATTTTTAGGAAGAAAAAAAACATATTTTTTGTAATTAGAGAAAACATGTTGACTGAGACAGTATCGCTAATCCAGATGTCAAGGGACGCAGTATCACTAATCCAGATGTCAAGGGACGCAGTATCACTAATCCAGATGTCAAGGGACGCAGTATCGCTAACCCAGATATTAAGGGACGCAGTATCGCTAATCCAGATATCAAGGACGCAGTATTGCTATAGATATCAAGGAATGCAGTATCACTAATACAGATACCAAGGGACGCAATATTGCTAATACAGATATCAAGGGATGTGGTATCGCTAGTACAGATATCAAGGGATGCAGTATCGCTAGTACAGATATCAAGGGATGCAGTATCGCTAATACAGATATCAAGGGATACAGTTTCGCTATAGATATCAAGGAACACAATATCGCTAATACATATATCAAGGGATGCAGTATCGCTACAGATATCAAGGGATACAGTATCACCAATAAAGATGTCAATGGATGCAGTGTCGCTAATCCAGCTATTAGGGGATGCAACATCGCTAATCCAGATACCAAGGGATGCAGTATCACTATAGATATAAAGGGACACAGTATCGCTAATCCAGAAACCAAGGGATGCAGCATCGCTAATCTAGATACCAAGGGACGCAGTATCGCTAATACAGATATCAAGGGATGCAGTATCGCTTATGCAGATATCAAGGAATACAGTATCGATATAGATCTTAAGGGACGCAGTATCGTTAATCCAGAAACCAAGGGACACAGTATCGCTAATACAGATATCAAAGGATACAGTAATGCTATAGATATCAAGGAACACAGTATCGCTAATACAGATACCAAGGAATGCAGTATTGCTATAGATACCAAGGGACACAGTATCGCTAATCCAGATACCAAGGGATGCAGTATCGCTAATACAGATATCAAGGGATACAATTTCGCTATAGATATCAAGGAACACAATATCGCTAATACATTTATCAAGGGATGCAGTATCGCTACAGATCTCAAGGGATACAGTATCACCAATATAGATATCAATGGATGCAGTGTCGCCAATCCAGATATTAGGGGATGCAACATCGCTAATCCAGATACCAAGGGATGCAGTATCACTATGGATATAAAGGGACCCAGTATCATTAATCCAGATACCAAGGGATGCAGCATCGCTAATACAGATATCAAGGGATGCAGTATCGCTTATGCAGATATCAAGGGATACAGTATCGCTATATATATCAAGGGACACAGTATCGTTAATACAGATATCAAGGGACACAGTAAAAATATAGACATCAAGGAACACAGTATCGCTAATACAGATACCAAGGGATGTAGTATCGCTATAGATACCAAGGGATGCAGTATCGCTATAGATACCAAGGAACACAATATCGCTAATCCGGATACCAACTGATGCAGTGTTCGCTATAGATACCAAGGGATATAGTATCACTATAGATACCAAGGGATGCAGTATCACTATAGATACCATGAGACACAGTATCCCTCATCCAAATACTAAGGGACGCAGTATCGCTAATCCAGATACCAAGGGATGCAGTCTCACTTTAGATACCAAGGGATGCAGGATTGCTATAGATACCAAGGGACACAGTATCGCTCGTCCAGATACCAAGGGATGCATTATCGCTATAGATACCAAGGAATGCAGTATTGCTATAGATACCAAGGGATGCAGTATCGCTATAGATACCAAGGGACACAGTATCGCTATAGATACCAAAGGACACAGTATCCCTCATCCAGATACCAAGGGATGCAGTATCACTATATATACCAAGGAATGCAGTATTGCTATAGATACCAAGGGACACAGTATCGCTAATCCAGATACCAACTGATACAGTATCGCTATAGATACCAAGGGACACAGTATTGCTGTTATTAGTATATTTAAAGCCCCCTTCATCCCAAAAAGTGTGTGTTTGTGGCAAACAAAATACAAAACATGCAACATTCCTCCCCCAAACATTTTCCTAAATGGAGTATTGCAACATTCCTCCTTACTTTTCACATCTTCCTTCTTTAATTCAGACTCAGAATCAGAAGTACTTTATAGTAAACACTTTTTATTTGGATTTTTTGCTCGGAACAGTGTTTTTAACATGTTATAAAATGAGCACCTTGGACAGCTCTCATCTTAAAGGCTCCCGGCTTGCTTGCCAAATACATCCATCCATCCATCCATTTTTCTACCACTTATTCCCTTTTGAGGTCGCGGGGGGCGCTGGCGCCTATCTCAGCTACAATCGGGCGGAAGGCGGGGTACGCCCTGGACAAGTCGCCACCTCATCGCAGGGCCAACACAGATAGACAGACCGTATAAATATATATAGATATAAATATGTATAAACATAAATATATATAAATATGTAAAAATATAAATATATGTGAATATAAATATTTATAAATATAAATATATATGAATAATAATATTTATAAATATAAATATACATAAATATATAAATATAACATGATTAAGTTGTGAACACCGCCCCTCCTACTACGTCCTCTTATTCTCTGGCAGACCAGGCGCGTTATCATCTATTTGTGTATCGGACACATGAAATTCATGATGGTGACATCATTTATCTCTCACTGTATCATTTCCAATAATAAAACCCCAACATTAAATAAAACGTCGGCGTCAAACAATTCTCACGTTTGCATTTCTGATTAACTTCCGAGTTGTCGCGCTGTTAAAAGTCTTTTCTCAATTCCGCTAATAGTTCCGAGGACACCCAATGAGCCGCGCTCTCATCTCCATTCTCACCTCCTGGCGTTTCCATCAAATAATTAAGCGCCGTGTTTTTTTTAGTTTTTTTTGTAGGCTGACTGGAGTCTGCATGGCGGTTGTCAAGGCAGTTCCGGGCGGGGACGTTTAATGCGGCGACGCCGCTTGAATGCCACACGCAGCACGCGCTGTGAGGAGAGTGATAAAAAAAAAAAAAACACGGCCTTGATGTTTTTCTTTTTCACTTTCACTTTCGGCGTCAACTTGTGGGAAATACTGACATCATTCCGCGCCACTTTGGGTGGCAATGAGGAAAGAAAGTGCTGGATTCTGCTCCTCTAAATAACACTTTTGTCAAACTAGGACTAAGACTTGGATTGTTTCTACGACGCAAAGGATAGTTGGCACGAGCAAGACTTGAGTGTGAGTACATTTTATTTAATACTCACTATAACTAACAAAAAAAAAGGCAAACAAAGGGCGCCCACAAGGAGGTACGAATACTTGGCTACAAAAAACAAAAGACTCGCATAAAGACTACAAACTACAAACATGAAACAAAAACACTTCCACTGTGGCATGAATAACACAAACTTGCACTGTGGCATGAATAACAAAATGAACAGCATGGTAAGGCATGAAGCAGATGAGGAATATGGGTGATATGTAAAGTTGCCAGACTGAACACTTGACAACGGTGGCTTAAATAATAGCTATAATAATGATTAACAGGTGTGAGAACTGAGGACCGGGCGTGACTTGGAGACAAGGTGGAAACTCATGAGTTGCTATGGAAACAAAGAAAACAAGGAAGTCCCAAAGCAGGAAACAAGTGTCCAAAAAAATAACCAAACATGGCAAAAACAAAACATGATCTTATGGGCGTGACATCTTTTCACTCATTCTTGTTGTTTTTAATCATCAAAATACAAGAAAATGTGAACTTTTTGACTTGTTACTACTATTTTGTGTGGGACATTAAGCAACTTCCTGCCTGGGAACTTTGCCAACTCAAACAAGCAGAAGCTTCAACCCGTTTGTGTTGACGCCCTTCGGTCCCATCGACACAAGCGGCCGTCGACATGACCAACATCGAAACCAAAACGCAACATTGCTGGCACGATTACTCGCGACTTACTTTGCACTGAACAGGAAGTGAGCGTGTCTCAATGTTGTGTAATAAGAAGGTAGTTACGTTGATGTTTAGGGAAAATGATGCCGTTAACAACACTACATCGACATAAACCAGTGCTACTTTTTTATATTCTGTTACACCCATTTTTTGCCCCGCCCCTATGACTTTAAATAGAATTTGTCTGTGAAATTGTTATAAGTACACCTCTGCATAACATTGTATCCTTATTCAGTTTAATGAAAACAAAACAAATAAATATAGGTCAATTTACAACAAATATTAATTTTATCGATATAGTTTTTTTTTTAGTTTTTACAAGAAAATATTAGGTTCATCAAAAAAAAAATATATATATATATATATGTGTATATACGCTTATTAAACTATACATATTCGACCAACGTGAACCATTTGATACTGAAAAACGAAATTATATACATCCAATAAATAATAATAAATAAATAAATTAATTAATCAATGTATTTATTAATAAATACATGATAAATAAAAAAAAAACTTTAACCTACGAAACAAAAATATTTCAAACAATTTTTGAAGATTTTTTCGTGCTTATCAAAATGAAAAAGTCAGGATTAGTGTCAACAATGAGCACAGCTTTTTAGGAAGGGTTTGACGCGTGATAGGTGTCACAGTGAATATGAAGAGGTGAGGTGCTACATTGGGTATAAGGAAGTGAGTTGTTACAGTGAGTATGAGGAAGTGAGGTGTTACAGTTAGTATGAAGAAGTGAGGTATTACAGTGAGTATGAAGAAGTGGGGTGTTACAGTGAGTATGGAGAGGTGAGGTGTTACAGTGAGTATGACAAAGTGAGGTGTTACAGAGAGTATGAGGCAGTGAGGTGTTACAGTGAATATGAAGGAGTGAGTTGTTACAGTGAGCATGAAGGAGTGTTACAGTGAATATGAGGAATTGAGGTGTTACAGTGCGTATGAAGGAGTGAGGTGTTACAGTGACTATGAAGAAGTGAGGTGTTACAGTGGGTATGGAGAGGTGAGGTGTTACAGTGAGTATGACGAAGTGAGGTGTTACAGGGAGTATGAGGCAGTGAGGTGTTACAGTGAATATGAATGAGTGAGTTTTTACAGTGAGTATGAAGGAGTGTTACAGTAAATATGAGGAATTGAAATGTTACAGTGAGTATGAAGGAGTGTTACAGTGAGTACGAGAGAGTGAGGTGTTACAGTAAGCATACATGTGTGTTACAGTGAGTATGAAGAAGTGAGGTGTTACAGTGAGTATGAAGAAGAGAGGTGTTACAGTGAGTATGAAGGAGAGAGGTGTTTCAGTGAGTATGAATGAGTGAGGTGTTTCAGTGAGTATGAAGGAGTGAGGTGTTACATTGAGTATGAAGAAGTGATGTGTTACAGGGAGTATGAGGAAGTGAGGTGTTACAGAGAGAATGAAGAAGTGATGTGTTACAGAAAGTATGAAAAAGAGAGGTGTTACAGTAAGTATGAAGAAGAGAGGTGTTACAGTAGGTATGAATGAGTGTTACAGTGAGTATGAAGAGGTGATGTGTTACAGTGAGTATGAAGAAGAGAGGTGTTACAGTGATTATGAATGAGTGTAACAGTGAGTATGGGGAAGTGAGGTGTTACAGGGAGTATGAAGGAGTGTTACAGTGAGTATGAGGAAGAAAGGTGTTACAGTGAGTATGAATGAGTGTTACAGTGAGTATGAAGGAGGTGAGTTGTTACATTGAGTATGAAGAAGTGAAGTGTTACAGTGAGTATGAAGGAGGTGAGGTGTTAGTGAGTATGAAGGAATGAGGTGTTTCAGTGAGTATGAATGAGTGAGGTGTTTCAGTGAGTATGAATGAGTGAGATTTTACATTGAGTATGAAGAAGTGATGTGTTACAGGAAGTATGAGGAAGTGAGGTGTTACAGTGAGTATGAAGAAGAGAGGTGTTACAGTGAGTATGAAGAAGTGAGGTGTTACAGTGAGTATGGGGAAGTGAGGTGTTACAGGGAGTATGAAGGCGTGTTACAGTGTGTATGAAGAAGTGAGGTGTTACAGTGAGTATGGGGAAGTGAGGTGTTACAGGGAGTATGAAGGAGTGTTACAGTGTGTATGAAGAAGTGAAGTGTTACAGTGGGTATGATTAAGTGAGGTGCTACAGGGAGTATGAGGAAGTGAAGTGTTACAGTGAGTATGATGAAGAGAGGTGTTACATTGAGTATGAAGGAGTGAGGTGGTACAGTGAATATGAATGAGTGTTACAGTGAGTATGAAGGAGGTGAGGTGTTACATTGAGTATGAAGGAGTGAGGTGTTACATTGAGTATGAAGGAGTGAGGTGTTACAGTAAATATGAATGAGTGTTACAGTGAGTATGAAGGAGGTGAGGTGTTACATTGAGTATGAAGGAGTGAGGTGTTACAGTGAATATGAAGGAGTGTTACAGTGAGTATGAAGGAGGTGAGGTGTTACATTGAGTATGAAGGAGTGAGGTGTTACAGTGAATATGAAGGAGTGTTACAGTGAGTACATTGCATACTATTATGATTTGGAGATTATGCCTCAGACCAGTGTAATCTCTCCTGCTCCTCCCCTTCCTCCTTGTCGCCCTTATCAGTGGCGACAGCAATTAATTCTTCCGCGGGGGTCGCCTTGCCAACTGGAGATTATCCCCTCAGCCCCCTTTGCTCCGCCCCCATGAAACCGGGCGCCATGAAGGATGAAAACATAGCAGGATGAAGACGCCAACATCAACATGGCGCTTAGTGCTTTATTTGTCTTCCAACACTCACCGCCGGCACATCAACAAGCGTGTTACTAAGGATGGGTACTAAACCTGGTACTATAAGTAGGGACCAGTTGGTACTACTAACTGATCCACGTAAAAACAAAGGGAACCATTGTGAAACATTTTCCAAGCGGACTGTCTCGAGATAATATTGCAATTTTCCCCAACAACAGAGGTCCACTTAAAAAAAATGTGTTAGCTTGATGCTAATTTACACTGGATACGCCATATACATGCTCCCGATTAGCATTAACAACTTCAACACCTCCAAAATTTCGTAACAAAAACCACCACCAAGATGTACGTTACACTCAAACAGCTGCTGTGTAATGAGTATTAACACTTTGTAGGGCGCAACAAAAACCAAGGCTGGCACATTCAACCTAATGGCAAAGACTACTTCCTGGATACGTCAACACACTGTAGTCCAGGGGCTTCTTAACCTTTTTGATCGCGGGCCCCGACTTTTTCCACTCAAATATTGACAATTATTTAGTAATCATGGTTTTAATCACATTGGATAATTATATTTACCTACATATAGGCTCACAACATTGTCAAATTGTCAAAGCTAGTTTGTAACAAACCCCAAGATGCAGAGATGGAGGCAGGCAGGGAGTGAGAAAATTCAATAAAAAATACTGAAACAATAATAAGCCAAAGGGGTACAACAAAAAGCACGCACGAGGCGGATAAAAAACAAAAAGAGCTAGCATGGGAACTATAAAACAAACGGAGCTTAGCATGGAAGCTAGCAAAAACAAAAAGGGGCCTAGCGTGGAAGCTAGTGGGTAGCAAACAGGAAAACAGAAGTCGTTACTTGTAGAGTGAAAACAAAACGGAAGCAGGGAACAAAAAACAGTAAGGTACAAACAGATACCGAAAAATGGCTTACCGCTACGCTGCAATGCCTCGACATGAAACGACACGACAGGAACGACAATACGGAAGTCATCGACAAGACAATAATCCAGCCACTGACTGGAGGACAAAAACAGACTCAATTAGGAGCGGGCTGATTGACACCAGGTGTGGCCAGGTGCCAATCAACCGCAGCTGAGGGGAAACAAAGCACTAAGGGGGACAAACAGGAAGCTGAACCAAAATAAGAGTGCTGACGGGAACTAAGGACAGGAATTACTAAACACACAGAGGAAAAACTAAAACACAAACAAACTGTCAGTGGCAAGCCTGACACAAATGATACAAAAATGTGTTAATCAGCTAAATAGTATTTAATTAAAACATGAACCAGGCTGGTTAGAACAATAAGTACCAACCAAATATACTGCATGAGAATAATAATAAATGGATTATTATCTACAAATATTTAGTGCTAAAATTAACCAAATTATTAATAAATGTTTCCTAGCTGAATTGTAAATATAAGTAAAGTTCAAATAAAAATACAGCGTCACCACTTTAGTCATACTTTTTGCGCTAAAGAAACGTACCTATGTCTTTAGCGTCCTATAGGGCTCAACAATTGTTATGAACTGCCTGTATCTAATCTGATACATCAGGCTTTAAAAACAAGTTAATGACACGGCAGAGGGCTCAACACTGTATCACTTATGATACGTATGGTGTTTTAGAGTTGATTAAGAATAGTTTCCTAGAAAGGCTCAATTATATTCTTAACTTTCTTGCAGGTGATATAAATAATGCAGAGCAAAAAGACGTTTTTAACTCCACCTCACAACTTTAAATGTGAGCACTGCCAATCCAAACTACTTTCTCAAGTCGTCTAATCTCCGGTTCCCGCCGCCTGATCAGTATTCCCGGACGCCAGCGCCGCTCGCCCACAGCGAGGAGTACATCAGAGCATCTGGCAGCCAATAGGACGTCGTCTGCGCCGCTGCATCACTGCCGGCTCGATATTAAAGCGACGCTATCGCGGGCGGCCCGGATCCTAATCTGTGACGTTTGTCTGAACTTTGCTCGATATTAAAATACTTGAGGAGGAGAGACGGCGGCTGAGACGGTCGTCACACAGGATGTTTTCTGCCATGCGGGCGATAAGACAAAACAAGACGTCCATCTTATCAGCTTCCACTACCTTTTCTCTTCAGTCTACCCTGCCCACTTCTGCATCAATGGGTGGATTTCTCTTAAATTACATTATATTAATTACAATTATTGATAAGTCTGAGGATATCCCATCATTTTCTATATGGTGGGTGGGTTCTCCTGAGTACCATAGATCTTTCGTGAGCCCAGTGTACAGGTTTGAGCCAGTCTTTTATTGTCATACCCAAGTCTCGTTCGCTTTTTAGCAATATATACATTTTAGGCCTTTTCAGTCCGGCGACTCAATGCTCTCTGGCTCTGTGCATGTGTCACTCTGCTCTAACCCCTCCCAACACCCCCGTGTCTCGTCCTGGCTGCTGCTAATACGGGCGACAGGTGATTAGATAACAAGTCCCAGCTGGCAATCTACTCACCTGCCGTTGTCTTCGAGGCCGGTCCCTGCACACCCTGCTCAGCTGCAGGGGAGCAGAGTGTGTATATACATAAATACACACATTTACATGTGTATATACACACATATATACATTTAATAAGTTGTGTATATGTGAGTGTGTGTTTCCAAGAATAGCTATTATGTACTTGTTCCTTTTTTAAATAAAACATTTATATATATATATATATATATATATATATATATATATATATATATATATATATATATATATATACAGAAACGTTCGTATATACATTTATACACACACACACACACACACACACACACACATATATATATATATGTATACATATATTTATATATATACACACACATATATGTATACATACATATATATATATATATATGTATATATATATATATAAACACACATATACACACACACATATATATATATATGTGTGTGTGTACGTATACATATTAGATACATATACATATATATACATACATACACATATACATATATACATACACACACCAATATATATATATATATATATATATATATATACATATATATATATATATATATATATATATATATATATATATATATATATATATATATATACATATATATATATATATATATATATATATATATATATATATATATATATATATATATACACCTATAGATATATATGTATATATATATATATACACCTATATATACATATATATATATATATATATATATATATACATATATATATATATATATATATATACACACCTATATATATATATATGTATACACACACATAAATACATGTACACAGGCACATATATAAACAAATACATACACATATACATACACATTCATACACCTATATGACTGATGGATAGTTGGCAGATCCTTATTTTAAAGACATGTAGCAAAGCCTACTTGACGCTATTGATTAGATTATTGTTAAATAAGCCAATAAAGTCAGGCAAAAATGTTTCAAACCACTGTTGCAAAAGACCAACAAAAAAAAAGTAACCAGTTCAGCGAGCTTCGAAGATACCAAATTGTGCTAGCTGGTAAATAAACACAGCTGGAACGGCTAACATTAAACACCGCCGATCTCGTACACTTTGGAATTTGGACAACATTTTTGCCAACATACGTCTCTAAAGTCTATCATGAGTACAATTCACTAATTAGGTTAAAAATAGCTCAAATAGCAGCACTTACCAGTGAGCTGCCTCTATTTATTTTATTTTTTTTATTTACTAGCAAGCTGGTCTTGCTTTGCTCGACATTTTTAATTCTAAGAGAGACAAAACTCAAATAGAATTTGAAAATCCAAGAAAATATTTTAAAGACTTGGTCTTCACTTGTTTAAATAAATGCATTTATTATTTTAACTTTGCTTCTTATTACTTTCAGAAAGACTATTTTAGAGAAAAAATACAACCTTAAAAATGATTTTAGATTTTTAAACACATATACCTTTTTACCTTTTAGTTCCTTCCTCTTCTTTCCTGACAATTTAAATCAATGTTCAAGTAAACGTATTTTTTTATTGTAAAGAATAATAAGTACATTTTAATTTAATTCTCCATTTTAGCTTCTGTTTTTTCGACGAAAAATATTTGTGAAATATTTCTTCAAATAATTCTGGCAAATCTAGAAAAATCTTTAGAATGAAATGTGAATCTTATTTCAAATCTTTTAAATTTCTTTTAAAATTTTTGTTCTGGAAAATCTAGAAGAAATAATGATTTGTCTTTGTAAGAAATATAGCTTGGTCCAATTTGCTGTTTATTCTAACAACATGCAGATTGGATTTTAACCTATTTAGAACATGTCATCAAAATTTTAAAATTAATCTTAATCTGGAAAAATGATTAATGATGTTCCATAAATTATTTTTTTAATTTTTTCAAAAAAGATTCGACTTATTTAATTTTTTTCGTCTTTTTTTCAGTTGAATTTTTAATTTTAAAGAGTCGAAATTGAAGATAAACTATATTTCAAAATTTAATTTGATTTTTTTTCCTGTTTTCTCCTCTTTTAAACCGTTCAATTAAGGGTTTTTTTTCATTTATTGTCTACAAAAAACCTTCCGTAGAAGGAAAAAAAAATGTCTGACGGAATGACCGACAGAAATACCATTTTTTTTTGGGTGATATATATCTGTTTCTAGACATATTTATTGTGAGAAATCATTAAGAGGATCAGTGTTTCCACAAATATAAATATCATTAATTATTAATAATAACAGTGTTAAAGGTAAATTGAGCAAATTGGCTATTTTTGGCAATTTATTAAAGTGTGTATCCAACTGGTAGCCCTTCACATTAATCAGTACCCAAGAAGTAGCTCTTGGTTTTCAAAAGGTTGGTGACCCCTGATGTAGGTCATTAAAAGGTCACCTGAGTGCACCTTCCACATGTTTACACAAAATGCTACCTCGTTTCTACTCCATGCTAACTGCGCTGGGTTGACGACTCTCTGGTCGGTGCTTCAGTCAACGTTCCGGCAGCAGCGTCAGCACTCACTCGCCTCCCCGGCGTGCGTGGGCGAGCGGTAGTGCGGACGTGCGTCGGCGCTCCGAGTCCACGCTTCTGACATTGTCTCGTCAGGCTTTTATGTTTTTTTTTTTTTTTGAGAGGCACTTGACATTCCGTGTTTAATGTGCCGCATGATTCAGGGAGATGGTCGAGGAGGCCGGGAGGAGAAACAATCAGCTGCTCTATCAGGAAGTGCATGTCGTGGTGACGGTTTGGGTTCGATTCCTGGGGTGACGATTCCATTCAAAAGAGATTCTCTCGATTCAACACTATTCTCATCATGGAATTTTTTTT
>NC_084619.1:60168072-60250572 GCF_033978795.1 Nerophis ophidion | reverse complement strand
GACAATAATCCGGCAACTGACCGGACGACAAAAACAGACTCAAATAGAATTGGGCTGATTGACACCAGGTGTGGCCAGGTTGTCAATCAGCTGCAGCTGAGGTGAAAAAGCGCTCAGGGAGAAAGCCAGGAAACTAACAAAATAAGAGCGCTGACAGGAACTAAAAACAGTAAATACTAAACACACAGAGGAAAAACTAAAACACAAACAAACTGTCAGTGGCAAGCCTGACAAAGAGTACACAATAGTACTTTTTGAGGGACACACACTCATTAGCATTAAAGATAAATACACACCAACCAGTGTTGTACCACAGGGCTTACTAAAAGCTCCTTTAAACCGTCTAAATTCTGCAGTAGACGTGTGAATATTAAAGAGAGTAAATAAGCTATCATGCTAAAATTAGCGTGCTAACAGTTAACGTGCGTCAAACAACACAATATAAGACGAAATGAAGTAGGAAGAAGCCAACAATTTTTGGTTGTGTTTGCCGCTCCATTTGCTGAATGGCGATAAACGATATATATCTCAATTTTTTTCCGTAAGGTAAAAACAAAACAGTCCTTGTTACCTGAGATGCTAGGTACGTCATTATTATGACTTAGTAATTTACTAAGTCAAAAATAATGACAAAATAATGACTTACTAAGTCAAAATAATGACTTACAAAGTCAAAGTAATGACTTGCTCTAAGTAAGCGTTTGAAAAAAAGAGTTAAAAGTGGGGCCACACGCTAAAATATGTTCAACTCATTATGCTTAATTTATTACAGCATTTGGGAAGCCTGTAGTTGATTTTTGTCATGTAAATGTTATATTTTTTATCAACATGCGATAGCAGGGACCCTGCCATTCAAATTGAAGCTGCCACATTACTAATGATTAATGTAACTATAGCTGTAAAAGTAGTACAATAGCAATAGGAGAGACTATTTATCCCTGAACACCATGGAGTTCATGTAAGCTTTATGATGCACTTACATCATTATATACACCATCAGAGACAGCTTCAGGAAACTCTTCATTTTTTTGCTGCTCCAACAAAGCTCAATCAACACAGTAAAAAGGTCAAGTGAAATAACTTAGTTGTTAACTGTAGGTCAATAATGCTTGTCTTTCTCTCAGACAGACAGGGCTTTTCTGTCCGTAACACACACAAACACGAACGCACACACCGCACAGTGAGCTAACGTTACGCTAAAAGGTAATTAGCCTTCACCTCAAGGAATGCAAGCGAGCTGAGCTGCCGCTTATGTTGCTAGAACGTCAACGGGCTTATAGTGATGTTACTAGTAGTTGACTTGGAAGTGTTTATTATCATTTGGGGAGAATTTGCTGTCTTACCTGCGAAACTCCACCACCGCTGGAGCACTGACTCCATGCGCTCTGAATATGCGCTGCTGATTGGCTGTTACCGCTCTGTGTGTAACCAATCAGATGGTTGTGTGGGTGGGACAATGCTGGGTGCTGCAGAGACGTACTGAGAGGCAGAGGCAGAACGAAGCGGAGCAGCTTGTTATGACTTCAGTTTAGGGGGTGGCTCTTTGTTGTCCAGGCGGCCGCCTTAATAGACCGCTGCTGTCACGTCTATGGGATCATGTTTTGTTTTTGTCATGTTTGGTTTTATTTTTTGGACAATCAGTTCCTCTTCCTGCACTTCCTTGTTTGTCTTATTACCATAGCAACTCGTTAGTTTTCACCTTGTCCTCATGTCACGCCCCTGTCCTCATGACTCACACCTGTTTGCACGTATCATAGCTATTATTTAAACCTGTAGTTGCCAGGCGGTCAGCCTGGCGACTTTACACATACTTCCTTCATGCCATGCCATGCTACGTAAGTTTTTTGAGTTAGTTTAGTTATGCCTCTGTACCTTGTTGGGTTTCATAGTCTAGTTTGTACCGCCATTGTGCACGCCTTTTGTTCGCCCTTTTTGTAGTTTATTCTTGTATAACTAAAGATGTACCTTCATTCACGCCTTGCTCGTGCCAACTTTCCTTTGCATCGGAAAAACAAACCATCCCATAGTCCAAGTCCTGACAGCTGCGGGAAACCCTGATGTGTACACCACCGCAACCAGTTTAAAAAGCTACCATGCTAACATTAGGAGAGACAAAAATCTAGCATTCTAAGCTTAGTTAGCATGCTAACAGTTAAGGTGTGTCAAGCACCAACATATATGACAG
Organism: Nerophis ophidion; assembly: GCF_033978795.1. Lineage (NCBI taxonomy): Eukaryota > Metazoa > Chordata > Actinopteri > Syngnathiformes > Syngnathidae > Nerophis > Nerophis ophidion. Next base: position 60,248,387 of record NC_084619.1, on the reverse strand, counting down.
CAACACAATTAGCCAAGAAAGGATCCAAAGAGTACTGTGACGGGACTCCAGCCGTCCTCGTGTGGGTTGCAGTGCCGGTTGATACAGGACGCATCGTAACAGGTTTAACTCTGGTTTATTATTTCAATAAACATGTCATCTTCTTGCCAGTCGGTCGCGCCACTTTCTAGCACGCTGGCTCTTCCTGCTCGTCGCGGCGCACCTTTCGGTGGCCTTTGGCTGCGTGTGCCGCGGGGGCTCATCTTGATCTGGGTTGTTGTCGTCATGTGCATCGTCTCAGTTCGCCGTGGTTTCCTAGCCTACTTCTGCCGCGATTGTTCCTCCTTCTCCCCTTTTGTACTGCAGCAGAAGATGCAGAGATTGAGAACAGGTGTGTCGCTTACGCACCTGATTCGGCTGGCTGCAGCGTCGCTCCGAGGGCGTCCCGCCTCTCCTCTCCGCCGCATGCCCCGCCTCCTGGCCGCCAGCTTGAGTAGGACCGCCGTCCGTCCTAACAAGCTGTCGGCTAGTTGGCTCCGTTTCTTCACGAGTACATTTAAGATTGCAGTAGTATTTAGCTGAAAGTACAATAAATATGGCCGGGATCTTCAGCGAGTGTAAAGAGACTGGGATGAGAATCAACACCTCCAAGTCCGAGTCCATGGTCCTGGACACATTGGGAAGACCATGTCTCCCGGCTGGCCTGGGAACGCATCGGGATCCCCCGGGAAGAGCTGGACTAAGTGGCTGGGGAGAGGGACGTCTGGGCTTTCCTGCTTAGGCTGCTGCCCCCGCGACCCGACCTCGGCTAAGCGGAAGAAGATGGATGTATGGATGGCATTATAGATATTATAATATAAATACTTCCCTGGATGTGTCAGTAAAAATTACAAAAATTTTTGCGTTGGACCTCATGGTTATTTTGAAATGCATTGTGGGTGCCCGGCAGCCATTTTTGGTAGCCACAACTTTTATTTACACGGCTCTCATGTGAGACCAAGCAACAAACTGGATTAAAATGGAGCGTAAAAAATAAATCAGTGGGTTTTGCTGTTTTTTTTTTCTCTCCATCATTGTTGCCATGTTTGGAACTTGTGGAAGAAAAAATTAAAAACGTTCAGTCGTGTAAATAAGCTATTACCCATAATGCATTGCTTCCACCACCAAGCCCTATGCTTGGAATATTACACCTGAGTAGAACATCTGAGGATTTTTTTTTTTTTTTTTTTTTTGTGGCTTTCTCTTAAAAAAAAAAAATTCAAAGTGCTGGGAGGGAGGAAGATAAAGATGGAGGCGGAGGATAAGGGAGGCGATGGCTGCACTTCAAAGAGGCAAGGCGGCGAAAAGTGGAACACCTTTTCATGGAGGACACCTACTGAGGGATGGATTGGTGGCAGCCGGGGAGGAGGAGGAGGAGGCGGAGGAGGAGGAAGGACAGGTGGGCCGGGTTGAGGTTCTCTCAGTCTGTTGGCTGATTGCATTCCCACACCAATTTCCAGCACTTTCACTTTCTTGCTCCACTCCGTCTTTGTCCAGCTTTCTTCCTGCGTGCCGCTCGCCTCACTCCACTCTGGGACCGACCCCAAAGGCTCCACAACTGAGGAGTTCTCATGCCAGCCGGTTTGTTCGTACAACTTTCCGCTGGACATTGGTGGAAAAACAACAACAACAAAAAAAACAACAACCGCACTTTGAACGCTGCTGTCTTAGAGCCACATGCACGGAGAATACCCCAGGTGTGCAGGTTACACACGCTGTTACGCTGATCACTAATCAGAGGCAGGTGAGTCCTCGGATTAATGGTGCGAGGAATCAGCGCTGAGAAAAGACGCAAACAAACAATGAGAAAAAAGGCAAACAGTAAGTGGAAGGAACAATGAGAACATGAAGGGGGTGTGGAGAGGCAGAGCAGGGCACGCTGCAGCAGCCCTGCCCAAGATGGCGGAAGATGCGGCGGAGCGGAGAGGCGGGGCTTGCTGGGAGCGACGCCGCCACAATCTAAATCAGGTGCGTGGCACACACACCGGCACACAATTAATGCATCTCCTCCGGCTGTATGAAAGGGGAGTGTCAAACTTTGTTGTTGACGAAGCCCAAGATGCAGAGAGGGAGGCAGGCATTGAACAAGAAAACATGATTTAATAAAAATACTAAGACAAAAACAAACAAAGGGTTCAAACAAAAAGCGTGCACGTGGGCGGATAACAAACTAAGGGTCTTTAGCATGGAAGCCAGCAGGAAACAAAAAGGGGCCTAGCGTGGAAGCTAGTGGGTAGCAAACAGGAAAACAGAAGTCGTTACTTGTAGAGTGAAAATAAAACGGAAGCAGGGAACAAAAGATAGTAAGCTACAAACAAACGAATATAGCTTACCGCTACGGTGCAATAAAATGACATGACAGGATAGCAACGACAAGAGCGCCATGCAGCAACGACAATAATCCAGCAACTGACTCAAGACAAAGCAGGTACAAATAGGAGCGGGCTGATTGACAAAAGGTGTGGCCAGGTGCCAATCAGCCGCAGCTGAGGGAAATCAACACACAGGGACTGAGGGAAAACAACACACAGGGAGACAAACAGGAAGCTGAACCAAAATAAGAGTGCTGACAGGAACTAAGGACAGGAAATACTAAACACACACAGAGGAAAAAGTAAAACACAAACAAACTGTCAGTGGCAAGCCTGACAGGGAGTAGGAGGAGGGATCAAGGCAGAGGGAGTTGGAGTGTCCGCAGCAGATGCAGCAGTCCCAGACGAGTGAAAACGACTGAGAACGAGCCAAACACAGCAACAACTGAAGGCGAGCGAGAAGCGAGTAGGAGCGGAGCAGCTGAAAAGCAATCCGACCAAAAGGCAAAGCTTGTGCTATTTGAATAAATAAACAAGAGTCAAACCTGCAAAAGCAATGTCCTTCCTTGATGGTCCATGCAACCCGCACCATGACAGGGGGTAAAAAGGAAGTGGACGGAAAGATGACAACAGAAAGTGGGTCAAAAAATAAGAGCAAAGGAACACAGGAAGTGGAAAAAAATGAGAGCAAAGATAAACAGGAAGTGGAAGGAAAGATGAGAACGGAGAGGAACAGGAAGTGGGACAAAAAATGAGAGCAAAGGCAAACAGGAAGTGTAACGAAAAAATGAGAACGAAGGCAAACAGAAAGTGGTTCAAAAATGAGAGCAAAGGAAAACAGGAAGTGGAAGGAAAAATGAGAGCAAGGGCAAATAGGAAGTGGACGGAAAGATGAGAACAGAGATAAACAGGAAGTGGGAACAAAAATTAGAGCAAAAGAAAACAGGAAGTGGAAGGAAAAAATGAGAAGAGAGGAGGGGCAAACAGGAAGTGGATGGAAAGATTAGAACAGAAAATTAACAGGAAGTGGGACAAAAAATGAGAGGAAAGGAAAACAGGAAGTGGAACGGAAAATGAGCGCAGAGGCAAACAGGAAGTGGAAGGAACAAGGAGAACAAAAGTGGGGCAAACAGGAAGTGGACGGAAATATGAAAACAGAGATGAACGGGAAGTGGAACAAAAAATGAGAGCAAAGGCAAACAGGAAGTGGATCGAAAAATGAGAGAAAGGGCAAACCGGAAGTGGAACGAAAAAATGCGAACAAAGGCAAACAGGAAGTTGAAGGAACAAGGAGAACAAAAGTGGGGCAAACAGGAAGTGGACGGAAATATGAAAACAGAGATGAATGGGAAGTGGAACAAAAAATGAGAGCAAAGGCAAACAGGAAGTGGATCGAAAAATGAGAGAAAGGGCAAACCGGAAGTGGAACGAAAAAATGCGAACAAAGGCAAACAGGAAGTTGAAGGAACAAGGAGAACAAAAGTGGGGCAAACAGGAAGTGGACGGAAATATGAAAACAGAGATGAACAGGAAGTGGAACACAAAATGAGAGAAAAGGGAAACAGGAAGTGGATCAAAAAATGAGAGCAAGAGCAAACAGGAAGTGGAACGAAAAAATGCGAACAAAGGCGAACAGGAAGTGGATCGAAAAATGAGATCAGAGGAAAACGGGAAGTGGAAAAAAAATTAGATTAAAGGCAAACAGGAAGTGGAACGAAAAATGAGATCAGAGGAAAATGGGAAGTGGAACAAAAAATGAGAACAAAGGCAAACAGGAGGTGGAACAAAAAATGAGATCAGAGAAAAAAGGGAAGTGGAACAAAAAATGCGAACAAAGGCAAACAGGAAGTGGAATGAAACAGGACAAAAGAGAAGCACACAGGAAATGGAACAAAACATGAGAACAGAGGAGGGAGAAACAGGAAGTGGAAGGAAAGATTAGAACAGAGATAAAGAAGAATTGGAATGAAACATGAGGACAGTGTGTGTGTTTACTTGTGTGTGATATCATGTACGATACGAGCAGCCCTGCAGCGTGTTCCCTTGTGTGTGATATCATGTGCGATACAAGCAATTCTGTGCAAAGGTGTCCACCTTTGACAGTTAACATCCAAACATCCTCCAATAAACACAAAATGTATTCTATTTTACTAAAGGCATTTATAAAAGATAATATATAGGCTACTATAGCTAGCAGCTACACAACAGCTAAGCACAGTATAGCACACAAGCTAGACCTACGTAATAATCATTGAAGAATATTGAAGTGTGAAACAGCACATTTGTCAATACAAAAAAGTATCAAATAATTATAATTGCATATCCTTCTTCCCGCCAGCCCGCCATAATAAGAGCTCAACATGGCGTGCCGTTAAGAGCCGTCCGGCTGACGTATTCATGGCATATTTAACAAAAAAAAAAAGACAACATTCTTCTGACAGTGAGAAAGTTGAGCAAAAAGGACACGAGAAGAAGTGCCGACTTGACGTTTTTTTTTCCCTTTTCTGATTGAATAATTAGCCGTTATGCGACCCCTCCCCCGCTGCGAGCCGTCATCTTTCCTCTGCCGTTTTTCTAATGGCGCAAGACAGAGGACGAGGTCAGCAGGAGTTCCTCTCCTCTGCCCGCCGTCTTCCACCCCACCTGCCTGATGCGAGGTGACAGTAACACACTGCTCACCACTACACACACATGTCACAAGTACACACGCCCAAAAACAAAAACGACAAAAAAGAGAACGTCGAAGATGATGAGAACCTTCTTCTCTTCAAGGACAACACTTCCTACTACTCACTATAACGCTACTTCATGTACTGTTTGTGCCACCACACTTAGACAATGGGGAGTTTGCGCAATCAGCAGCGTGCACTCTGTCAAGAACGAGGCAGGACAGAAGTTTGCATCCTCGATGAGAATCTAGTTTTGTATAATTTCATGTTTTCTCATTCGAGTATTGCACATTAATAAGGTATTTTGACAAAATGTAATTAAAACCCAAATTATACTAAACACTTCCAAGTCAACTACTTTCTAAACATCACTATGAGCCCGTTGACCTTCTAGAAACAAACAGCAGCTCAGCTCACTAGCAGGCCTGGCTTTAGGTGAAGGCTAGTTAACTTTTAGCGTAACATTAGCTCATTTTGCGGTGTGTGTGTGTGTGTGTGCGTGTGCGTGTGCATGTGCGTGCGTGTGTGCGTGTGTGTGTGTGTGTTACGGACAGTGTTGATTGAGGTGTGTTGAAGCATCAGTTCCTGTCTGTGATAGTGTATATAATGATGTAAGTGCATCATAAAGCCTACATGAACTCCATGGTGTTCAGGGATGAATAGTCTCTTCTATTGCTATTGTACTATTTTTCAGCCATAGTTACAGTCATCATTAGTAATGCAGCAACCTAGTTTTGAATGGCAGTGTCCCTGCTATCACATATTGATACAAATATAACATTTACATAATAAAAGTCAACTACAGGCTTCCCCAATGCTGTAAAAAAATAAGCATGATGAGTTGACTTGAAACTTTTTAATGTTGCACTCTTTTTATGTAGAAGAAAAGTTGTGTCATTTTATTTAATCAAAGCAACGACTTGAGGCAGTTTAATGTGGATTAACGTGGGCAGTATTATTATAGTCTTCCCAATGTTAAAAGGATGAAGCCATTGTTTACACATTTGGTAAATAAATAACCCAAAAATTTACATTTTGTTGTTTTCTTACTATACTGAAAATGAATCGAACCGTGACCTCTAAACCGAGGTACGTACCGAAGCAAAATTTCTGTGTACCGTTACACCCATAATACATATATATATATATATATATATATTTATATATATATATATATATATATATATATACATACATATATATATATATATATATATATATATATATAGATATGTATATATATATACATATATATATATATATACATATATACATATATATATATATATATATATATATATAGATATGTATATATATACATATATATATATACATATATATATATATATATATATATACATATATATATATACATATATATATACATATATATATATATATATATATATATATATATATATATATATATCTATATATATATACACACACACACACACACACACGCACACACGCATGCTCTCACACACACACACACACATACACACGCACTAAACATAAAGGTATACATATTAAAATAATGGTTATACAATCAATATAAGGCCAGGTAATTAATATAACTGAATATTAAGATTATGTTAAAGTTCCACTCTTACCTTGTTTACTTCCGTGACGACCTCTTTAAAGTTTTATAATCAATCAAAAATATTAGGCAGCTAAAATTTGCCAAACATTGGAAAGTATTTTGCATTTTTCCCATCAAGCATTGTAATGGATTTAAATGGGTGACATTTGTAGTTATGTGTTTTGCTTGGACATTTTTTATACTATACATACATTTTAGAGATCAGGTTGTGTTGGGTGTGACTACGTGTGTTAACATTTTGTCGTAGTTTATTTGCGCCATGACTGAGAATGGTTGTTTGTATTGGGTCATATATCTAAATGCTGTGCTGCTTACAACTGATAGTGTAATCCATTATCAGCATTAAAAATTGTGGTAAAATAGCACACCTATCACCGATATTTCAGATAAGTTAGGCCAAATCCTCATCCTTATGCTCATCCATTAAGTTTGGCCATTTAATTCGAGTTATTTTGTGGCCACGAGTTTGCGGTCAATCCACAATAAATTCCGCTAAAGACCTGGTAAGAACCCTTAAACACCGCTTCCCTTCCAAGTCCTGCCTGGAGAAAAGTGTGACGACATCCATGTAAGAAGCTTCGCCAGCTCAGAATCCCTGGCGGACATTTTGGATGTTCAAGTCGGAAACAAGCTGGAGGCGTCACACGTTCCCATCTGGCAGGGGAATATCTCACAATGCACGCTGTGTGGTCCGGGACGGCTTTGTCTCCAGTTTGACTCGTGACGTCGTACGTATATTTGACACTGATGCATTACATAATAAAAGGGTGTCCAATGTATGGCCTGGGGGCCAATTGCAGCTATTTGTTAAAACTCTAAAAATATTATACAAAAAGGGGGAAAAAAAAAAAAAAAGTAAGAGTGAAAAAGCAAATGAGAAAAAGTAGCAAAATTTGCTAACAAAGCTTTTTTCCCTTCCAAACTGTCTTTGTTCAAAACATAATAATGAATCAAAATCAACGTTGTTTTGAATTATTGACATATTCAAGGCGACAATGACTTCACTGAAATTGAAATATTTGTAGGGACGGCGTGGCGCAGTGGGAGAGTCGCCATGCGCAACCTAAAGGTCCCTGGTTCAATCCCCACCTAGTACCAACCTCGTCACGTTCGTTGTGTCCTTGAGCAAGAGACTTCACCCTTGCTCCTGATGGGTGCTGGTTAGCGCCTTGTGTGGCAGCTCCCTGAATGTGTGTGTGAATGGGTAAATGTGGAAGTAGTGTCAAAGCACTTTGAGTACCTTGAAGGTAGAAAAGCGCTATACAAGTACAACCCATTTACCCATTTAACATTAATTTGAAATATCTTTTAAGGAGAAAAAAAAAAAAAAAAAACCTAAAACAAAACAAACCAAAAATCTGCATTAAAAAATCAATAATTATAATTGATAGATGGGTCTGAAGTTGATCTACATATTTTAAGTGCCGAAATAAAAAAAATAAAAAAAGTTATTTTAACACTATTATGAGTGCCCCCCCCCCCCCAACATTTTTAGTGCGGTTTCTTTATATATATATATATAAGAAACCCCACAAAAAAAACTAAAAAAAACATATAGTTTGTGCAGCCCTTTGAGACACTAGTGATTTAGGGCTATATAAGTAAACATTGATTGATATATATATATATATGTATATATATATATATATATATATATATATATATATATATATATATATATATATATATATATATATACATATATATATAAGGGGGGGGCAGTCATATTAGTGTTAAAATAACTTGTTTTCTGTTTTTATTTCGGCATTTAAATCTGTAGATCAACTTCAGATCCATCCATCAATTATAATTATTACTTTTTAATGCAGATTTTTGTTTTATGTTTTGTTTTTTTAATTATTTTCTCCTTAAAAAATATATCAAATTATACAAATATTTCAATATATTTAAATTGAAGTCAATGGAGCCTTAAATATGTCAATAACTCATTAATATTATTTTTTAAACAATATATGTATACATATATATATATATACATATATTATTTTAAAAAATAATATTGAGTTATTGACATATTTAAGGCTCCAATGACTTCAATTTAAATATATTGAAATATTTGTATAATTTGATATATTTTTTAAGGAGAAAATAATTAAAAAAACATTTTTTTATATTAAATATATAAATTGACATTTTGATGTATGTTGGTATCTAATTTAAATTTTAAATTTTTCTGTTGCAACTACAACAACAGATACAATATATACATCTACATATACGTACAATAATTAGTCAAGAAGAAAAGAGAATGGGCGACTTCTGCGGTTTCAGATCTGAGCCCGCCTGTCCCCAATCACCAAATCTTGTTTTCCCAGAAAACTTCATTACAGTTCGATAAGAAACACATGACTGCCACGACACAGTGTGTATGTGTGTGTGTGTGTGTGTGTGTGTGTGTGTGTGTGTGTGTAAGGAGTTGAGTTGAAAAGTGAGATCAGTACAAACATTCTGCACTATTATGGCTGGCTGCTCCAGACTTGATTGAAGGGGGGTATGAGGGGGGGGCTCCGCCCACTTGGAGTTGGCGCAGGCCTGCAGACCTTGAACGCATCGTCTGTTCCACTAGTGATCTATTATGAGGGTTTTGCTTTCATCGGGCCGTCGCAGCGTGACCCCGCCCTCGTAAAATTCTGATAGCACCAGCATCCGAGTATGTGCGATACGAGCAGTCCTGCAGCCTGTTTACTTGTGTGTGTGTGATGTCATGTGCGATACAAGCAGTCCTGCAGCGTGTCTACTTGCGTGTGATATTATGTGCGATACGAGCAGTCCTGCAGCCTGTTTACTTGTGTGTGTGATATTATGTGCGATACGAGCAGTCCTACAGCCTGTTTTCTTGTGTGTGATATCATGTGCGATACAAGCAGTCCTGCAACGTGTTCACTTGTGTGAAATCATGTCCGATACAAGCAGTCTTGCAGTGTATTTACTTTTGTGTTTTGATATCACGTGCGATACAAGACGTCCTGCAGCATATTTCCTTCTGTGTATAATGTGCGATACAAGCAGTTCTGCAGTGTGTCTACTTTTGTGATATCACATGCGATAAAAACAGTCCTGCAGCGTGTTATGGTGATAACATGTGCAATACAATCAGTCCTGCAAGGTGTTTGCTTGTGTGATATAATGTGCGATACAAGCAGCCCCGCAGCGTGTTTACTTTTATACAATATCATATGCGATAAAAGCACTCGTGGAGCGTGTTTACTTGTGTGCAATATCATATGCGATACTAGCAGCTTGCTGTGTGCTTACTTGTGTGCTATATCAACAACCTGTTTACTTGTGTCTGATATCATGTGCGATACAAGCAGTCCTGCAGCGTGTTTACTTGTGTGTGATATCACGCGTGATAGAAGCAGCCCTGCTGTGTGTTTACTTTTGTGCTAATATCAACAGCGTGTTTACCTGTGTGCGATATCATGTGCGATGCGAGCACACAACTAGATGGAGCCCACGTACCACACTTTAAGAATTGCTGGGTTAGTGTTTTTCATATCCATGATTTGACTCGTTTCCAAATTGCACTGCAAACGGCCGTTTACGCAATCAACAGCGTGCACTCTGACAAGAACAAGGCAGCACAAATACAAGTCTGCATCCTCTAATAAAAACAAACTGTTATGTATAATTTCCTATTTTAAGGTTTGAACATTGCACTTAAACATGTCTTACAAGAAAATTTTTATTTTACAATAAAAAAGTCACTTTAATATAATATATTGCAATACTACAAGAATAGGGGGACAAATGTTAAAGAAAATGTGTAATGTCAGAAAGATTTACGTAGAAAAAAAAATGTGGAGGTGGGCGTGGCCTGCGGGCCTGCCGCAGAACGGGGTGTGCAAGGACCGGCAAAGAAAACAGCGACAGGTGAGTAGATGGTCCAGGTGGACCTTGTTATCTAATCACCCGTCGCCCTTATTTGCAGCAGCCGGTCCGAGACACGTGGTGTTTCGGTCTGGTATAACAAATTTTGAGAATCACTGGGTTAGTGTTTTTCATACCCATACTTTAACTCGTTTCAAAATTTCACTGCACTGGAACAAACAGCCGTTTACGCAATCAACAGCGTGCACTCTGACAAGAACAAGGCAGCACAAAACAAGTCTGCATCCTATAATAAAAACAAACTGTTATGTATAATTTCCTACTTGAACATTGCACATGAACGTGTCTTACAAGAAAAAAAGTTGTCATTTTACAATAAAAAGGTCACTTTAATTTAATATATTGCAATATTACAAGAACAGGGGGACAAACATTAAAGAAAATGTATGACGTCATAAAAGTTTAACATAACAAAAAAAACATAGTTTTATGCAGGGACCAGCCTCGAAGACAGCGACTGGTGAGTAGATGGCCCAGGTGGGCCTTATTATGTAATCACCTGTCGCCCTTATTAGAAGCAGCTAGTTCGAGACACGGGGTGTTTCGGTCCAGTTTACTACACTTTGAGAATCACTGGGTTAGTGTTTCTCATACCCACACTTTGACTCGTTTAAAAATTTCACTGCACTGGAACAAACAGCCGTTTACGCAATCAACAGCGTGCACTCTGACAAGAACATGGCAGCACGAAACAAGTTTGCATACTCCAATAAAAACAAACATATATGTAATTTCATTTTCCTATTAGAACATTGCACATGAACATATCTTACAACAAAAAAGTTGTCATTTTACAATAAAACAGTGACTTTAATATAATATATTGCACTACTACAAAAATAAGGGGACAAACGTTAAAGAAAACGTATAACGCCAAAAAGTTTTACGTAAAAAAAACCAAAAACACATAGTTGTGGAGGGGGGCGTGGCCTGCGGGGCTCCCGCGGAACGGGGTGCACAAGGACCGTGTGAATATTTTATTAATTGGACAACTAGCATCCAGCAGTGTATTTTTTTTAAATCAACACATTTGTTTAAGCAGTTTTATGTTTTCCATTCTCTCATCTTACTTGACTCCAATTCAATCAATCAATCAATGTTTACTTATATAGCCCTAAATCACTAGTGTCTCAAAGGGCTGCACAAACCACCACGACATCCTCGGTAGGCCCACATAAGGGCAAGGAAAACTCACACCCAGTGGGACATTGGTGACAATAATGACCCAGTGGGACGTCGGTGACAATGATGACTATGAGAACCTTAGAGAGGAGGAAAGCAATGGATGTCGAGCGGATCTAACATGATACTGTGAAAGTTCAATCCACAATGGATACAACACAGTCGCGAGAGTCCAGTCCAAAGAGGATCCAAGACACAGCAGCGAGAGTCCCGTTCACAGCGGAGCCAGCAGGAAACCATCCCAAGCGTAGGCGGACCAGCAGCGCAGAGATGTCCCCAGCCGATACACAGGCGAGCAGTACATGGCCACCGGATCGGACCGGACCCCCTCCACACGGGAGAGTGGGACATAGAAGAAAAAGAAAAGAAACGGCAGATCAACTGGTCTAAAAAGGGAGTCTATTTAAAGGCTAGAGTATACAAATGAGTTTTAAGGTGAGACTTAAATGCTTCTACTGAGGTGGCATCGCGAACTGTTACCGGGAGGGCATTCCAGAGTACTGGAGCCCGAACGGAAAATGCTCTATAGCCCGCAGACTTGTTTTGGGCTTTGGGAATCACTAATAAGCCGGAGTCCTTTGAACGCAGATTTCTTGCCGGGACATATGGTACAATACAATCGGCAAGATAAGATGGAGCTAGACCGTGTAGTATTTTATACGTAAGTAGTAAAACCTTAAAGTCACATCTTAAGTGCACAGGAAGCCAGTGCAGGTGAGCCAGTACAGGCGTAATGTGATCAAACTTTCTTGTTCTTGTTAAAAGTCTAGCAGCCGCATTTTGTACCAACTGTAATCTTTTAATGCTAGACATGGGGAGGCCCGAAAATAATACGTTACAGTAATCGAGGCGAGACGTAACAAACGCATGGATAATGATCTCAGCGTCTTTAGTGGACAGAATGGAGCGAATTTTAGCGATGTTACGGAGAAGAAAGAAGGCCGTTTTAGTAACGCTTTTAATGTGTGCCTCAAAGGAGAGAGTTGGGTCAAAGATAATACCCAGATTCTTTACCGTGTCGCCTTGTTTAATTGTTTGGTTGTCAAATGTTAGAGTTGTATTATTAAATAGAGTTCGGTGTCTAGCAGGACCGATAATCAGCATTTCCGTTTTTTTGGCGTTGAGTTGCAAAAAGTTAGCGGACATCCATTGTTTAATTTCATTAAGACACGCCTCCAGTTGACTGATACAACTTGATATTAAAGCCCAATACTGACATTGATCCCGTATGATATCAGCATATTCACACATGCTTTTATTGGCACAATTCTGAAGACCAAAAGGTCTGATTAAAAAAAAAAAAAGACTTACATTTTTAGCTATTGTGCATTTTTCTGCGTATCATGTGATTTTACAGTTTACTTGACACATGAAACGGCAACGATCCACCTTACCCAGTGGCAGAGTGGTTAGCATGTCCACCCTGAGATCAGCAGGTCGCGAGTTCAAACCCCGGCCGAGTCATACAAAAGACTAAAAATGGGACCCATTACCTCCCTGCTTGGTAGTCAGCATCAAGGGTTGGAATTGGGGGTTAAAACCCCCAAAAATGATTCCCGGGCGCGGCCACCGCTGCTGCACACTGCTCCCCTCACCTCCCAGAGGGTGATCAAGGGTATGGGTCAAATGCAGAGGACACATTTCACCACAACTAGTGTGTGTGACAATTATTCGTAATTTAACTTGAACTTTGCTGCGCGGTGCTTGTAAGTGGCGCTTTCCATCCTTTTTGGCGGACTGCATTGCAAAATGGCTCCCTACCCCCACTCTACTTGACAGACTTCGGGACTCTCGTAAGGTTGTTTGCATGAACAAAGGCGGAAATAGTTGGGTTGGCAGAGCGGCAGTGCCAGCAACTTGAGGGTTCCAGGTTCGATCCCCGCTTCCGCCATTCTAGTCACTGCCGCTTTGTCCTTGGGCAAGACACTTTACTCACACTGTTTTAAATGTAACTTATATATTGGGTTTCACTGTGTAAATGCTCTTTGAGTCACTAGAGAAAAAGCGCTATATAAATATAATTCACTTTACTTTACTTCATTCGCTCTCTGGTAACCGAGCCATGCAGACAGCCAATCAGGTGACAGTAGGGTGTTGACTATCTTAAAAGGTCCAAGTTTGACCAAAAAAGTCGGTTGCTACGTGGAGTGGCGCTTTCCATCATTTTCGTCAGACTGCATTGCAAAATGGCTCCTTTCCCCCACTCTACTTCACAGACTCCGGGACTCTCGCAAGATTGGTTGCACGAACAAAGGAACCTGGGGCGGCATAGCTTGGTTGGTAAAGTGGCCGTGCCAGCAACTTGAGGGTTCCAGGTTCGATACCCGCCTCCGCCGTCCTAGTCACTGCTGTTGGTAGCAGGTGACAGTAGGAGTGTTGACTATCTTAAAATGTCCAACTCTGACCAAAGAAGTCGGTTGCTACGCGGAGTGGCACTTTCCATCATTTTCGGCGGACTGCATAGCAAAATGGCTATTTGACAGACTTTCCAGACTCTCGCAAGATTGGTTGCACAAACAAAGGCACTTGGGGACTGCTGCTGCTGTTGTGTCCTTGGGCATAACACTTTACCCACACTGGTTTAAATGTAACGGAGATATTGGGTTTCACTATGTAAAAGCGCTTTGCGTCACTAGAGAAAAAGCGCTATATAAATATACTCTAATTCACGTTACTTCACTCGCTTTCTGGTAACCGAGCCACGCAGGGTGTGACCACTGATCGGTGGGCGTGGCACGCCGACAGCCAATTAGGTGACGGTTTCGACTATCATGTTTGGCTGATTCCGAGAAGACACATCTGGAAAGAATGAGAAAAAAAGGGACAAAAGTCACGCAATTAGTTACCATGGTTACATAAAGGTTCACTTAAACCTGCTCTGTTGAAGTCTTGAAGAGTAGAAAGATGGCGATGGAAAAAACAACGAGCGCAATGCAAATATTAATCATTCTTTGATGAAGAAGAAGGCCAGTGGGGAAAACGAGCTCATTTCCACACACACACACACACACACACACACACACACACACACACACACACACACACACACACACACACACACACACACACACACACACACACACACACACACACACACACAGGTTATCATTTGGAATGAAAAGTTGTTGATCAGTACTTGTGGGGACCACCCTTTCTACAGGTTGTGGAGGCATAAAAAAAAGAAATCAGGGTAAATAGCCACTGCCCATTAAGCTCATACACGTCTTTAAATCTGTGGATTGATGAAGCAATGTGCTGATCATACTTACTGGGGACCCTGGGGAAAAATAGTTCATATGGTTCACGGGGACCAAGTTTAAATAATTTTGCATAATTCACAGAAATTTGTGCTTGACTACTGAGGACCATTTAAAAAAAATGTCAAATTAAATATGACATGATCTTCAGAATACAGCACTACAGCTGTTCTCTTATAGGAAGTGTCACCACTTAAATGTTAAAGCAAATCCTGCATCTTCTGTGACATGACTGAAAACTGTTATTTTGCAGTAATGAAGTTGTCGGCAACTCCAACTACCATATAAGGAAGGATGAAACATTTTGAATGTGAATCATACTTTAAGGTTAATAATGTAATAATCATGCTGCATGAAAATGTCATCCAAAGGAAAACTAAACCAAATTTAGTTTTTGGAAAAACATATTAGTTTTACCTAAGGATGGATACCATACATAATTACAGTACTATTAATGCCAGGATAACAAATGTTTCACTTTTCAGGAAAATTCATTTTCTCTTTTACCAATATTTGAAACACGTAAACAAAGTAACCCGAAATTCCCTGTTGTGGGATCAATAAAAAAAATATCTTATCCTACCTAAAACCGCAGAAATAAAATTCAAACTCATTTAAACTTGTATTTTTCCTTTTTTTTTTAACAACATTGAACGTAAAGAACATAAAAAAACTGTTCTACTTAACCAGTCTTGCTAATTATCTCTTTATCTACTATTTTACTATTTTAAAAATCACTTAGGTATCTTCAGAATGGATCTGACTATCATTTAAAAAGGTTTCCCTTTAGGGGACCTGTTCTTTTTAGGTCCCCATACCTTTGGAAGTCCCCTAAAGGTGTGTAAACAGAGCGATGTCCCCAATAAGTCAGCATTGCCAGAACACACACACACACACACACACACACACACACACACACACACACACACACACACACAAACACACACACACACACACATGCACACGCACAGGTTATGATTTGGAATGGGGACCACGTTGTTGTTCAGTACTTGTGGGGACCACCCTTTCTACAGGTTGTGGAGGCATAAAAAAAAATGAGGTAAAATGGCCACTGCCCAGTTAGCTCATTCACGTCTTTAAATCTCTGGATTGATGAAGTAATGTGCTGATCATACTTACTGGGGACCCTGCGGAAAAAGAGTTAATATGGTTCATGGGGACCAAATTTAAATCATTTTGCAAAATTCACATAAATTTGTATGTGACTGATGACCATTTAAAAAAAAAAAAAATTCTAATTAAATATGACATGATCCTCAGAATAGAGCACTACAGCTGTCCTCCTATATTTTTCCTTTAACAACATTGAACATAAAGAACATTAAAAAAAACTGTGCTACTTAACCAGTCTTGCTGATTATCTCTTAATCTACTATTTTAAAAATCACTTAGGCATCTTCAGAATGGATCATTTAAAAAAGGATTTCCTTCAGGGGACCTGTTTTTTTTGGGTCCCCATACCGTCAGAAG
Source organism: Nerophis ophidion (assembly GCF_033978795.1). NCBI lineage: Eukaryota > Metazoa > Chordata > Actinopteri > Syngnathiformes > Syngnathidae > Nerophis > Nerophis ophidion. The sequence goes on along the minus strand of NC_084619.1, from coordinate 60,231,943 downwards.
TCCCCTAAAGGTGTGTAAACAGAGCGATGTCCCCATTAAGTCAGCATTGCCAGAACACACACACACACACACACACACACACACACACACACACACACACACACACACACACACACACACACACACACACACACACACACACACATACACACGGCATCATGCATCAAGGTAAATGCGTTCCTTACAGAGCATCATTTGTTCAGCGTGCAGGTTACGCACTTTAATGTTTTAATAAAGCGGCGTTGAACAGTCTTTCAATTTAGCCGCCGCTGTGACGGAATAATCTGTTTTATGGCTGAAATTTAATCTAGCTCTAAATTGCTTTGTTACAGCCTCAGATGCCTTCACACACACACACAGACACACACACACACACACACACACACACACACACACACCCTTGAGTGACTGAAACGCAAGGAAAGGTTTCAAGCGCCCCGCTGAGCGAACGTCGCCGACAACCTGCGAGGAAACGGGGGATCTTCCATCTTTGTTCTCCTCGGACTTCATCCCCCGTCACAGTAACGTGTGCTTTCCCCGACAGTTTCAAGCTGGGCCGGTGTTTTCTTTCCTTTTTCATGCCGAGCGTGTCTTGTTTCCACCCCCCCGCTGTTTTGTCATTTCCGACCTCTCGGCGGCCGACCTCCCCGCCACCCGGCCTCTGCTGGGGTCGCTCCGCACCCGCCGTGAAGGCGCCGCGGTCCGAGAAGTGCGGAGACCTTCATCGACCTGGGCTGACCGCTGTGCCTTCAACGTGCACGATGTCCACGATGCCTCGGGGCATGCGGGCTACGCGTATGCCACGGTCTCGTCCAACCCCAGACTTGCTTTTCCAAATAATTGTATATAAACAAGATGACTCCATAACATACTACCCTTCAGGAAAAAAGTAACTTTTTAGTTTAAAGATAAAAGCACTCTAACCCCAAAATGGGTCACTCTCTGAAAAACAACCCAACAATTAAGCATAACCTTGAAAACCCAGACATTGGGTAAAAATACGGTATGCTCAAGTATTTAGTACCTCTTTAAAAAGGTAAAAAGGATGGATTTTATGTACATTAAATGTGTGATTATGAATAAGATAATTCCATAATGTACTCCTCTTCAAGAAAAAAGTAACTTTTTAGTGAAAAGAAAAATGCCGCTCACCCAAAAACGGGTTACTCTCTGAAAAACAACCCAAAAATGGAGCATAACCTTGAAAACAAAGAAGTCGCGTAAAATTACGGTATTTAGTACATATTTAAAAAAGTGAAGGACGAATTCATGTACGTGTACCGCTCCCAGTCTGTGGAAGGCTCTTCCTGACCACCTGAGGGCACCACAGACTGTGGATGCTTTTAAAAAAGGCTTAAAACCACTTAAAAAAAAAAAAAAGTATTTCTATAGATACATGCATACTAGTTCAAGCTATTAGGCTGTTCTAGTTTTTTTTAAATGTATTTATATTATCATTATTATTATTTTTATTTTTTTAATACACTGTAGCACTTTGAGGTTGTTTGCTCAGTGTAAATTACTTTTTACAAATAAAACAAATTATTATTATTACATTAAATGTGTGATTATAAATAAGATTATTACATAACATATTTTTCTTGAAGGGGAGTAACTTTTTAGTAAAAACTAAAAAGTATTCCAACACAAAAATGGATTATTCTCTGAAAAACAACCCAAAAATGAAGCATAATCTTGAAAACCCAGAAAATGGGTACAAATACGACGTGCTCAAGTATTTAGTACCTCTTTAAAAAAGTAAAAAGGACACATTATCATGTACATTAAATGTGTGATTATAAATAAGATGACTCCATGACATACTCCTTCAAGAAAAAAGTCACTTTTTAGTGAAAACAAAATATTTTTAACCCAAAAATGGGTTACTCTCCAAAAAACAACCCAAAAATGAAGCATAACTTTAAAAACCCAGAAATCAAGTAAAAATAATAGCCCCACCTCCCAGACAATTGTTTATTTTCATAAAAAGTAACTTAAAAATTTAGCCCAACACGGAAACCCATAAATTGGGTTACCAAAATAACCCAGCATTTTTAGTGTGTGCCTTTTATTTTCGTCCCCTGATGGCATTCTGATTCGAATCAATAAGGACTCACTGATAGGACGGACCATTTTTGGGGAACAGTACCAAAAAAGTTTAAAGACGACCTAGTAGAAGAAACAGGTTTTTAGCTCGACATTTAGCGAACTCGTCTCGCATGCGGGCTACCCAGGTCCCGGTACCAGGGGGCAGAGAAAAGCAGGGTCTGAACTGTGCAGGTTACATGGGCAATCAGTAAACGATGTTCGTTTGGGAGACTTTTGTTAGGCACATGCAAATTTTGCGTCGGCACGGGTTAAAAAAATCTTAGGAGCATTCAGATTAAGTAAAAAAATTCCGGGCGATTTAATCCACACCCACTACATTTTTACAATAAATTATAAATTTTACGCACAGGACCATATGTCGTTATCATTTCTGCTATGGTCCCATTCCGTCTTCTAGCTGTCCATAGCGAATCTACTCGCATAGATTCTTCATCCATCACTCCAAGCAACGTTTGTAAGTTTTACAATATAACTAAAACGATTCTAACTCACCAAACCGTCCCATGCGAGATGTCTGTAGGAGTATTATCATGCATATTTGTACGCGCTATCGTAATGTAATCAAGCTAGCGCCGTTACAATTAGCAAATATGCCAACACGTATGCGAGTATCCGTGTTAGCATTATTTTTGTGTTGTTTCGGAAATTCACCAAAACGCACCGTGGTGTTATTGAGTCTGTTTACCTGAATGGAGAGCTATGATTATGACTTCGGTTTTGTTTGATCAGCCGTTTTACTGCCCTGTTACAGAAACACTTTGAAACGAATTTGGGTACATAAATAAATATTTCTGTGTAATTTCACAAGGTATATATCTGTGGCTAATATACGGAAACATATTTTTTTCCTTCTAAAATTTAGTGGGTGCGGCTTATATACTGTTCTATGGTCCGGAAAATACGATAGTTCAAGCGCACAGCATCGAGGGTTGAATAACAAAAAATGATTCCCGGGCGTGGCCACCGCTGCTGCTCACTGCTCCCCTCACCTCCCAGGGGATGATCAAGGGTGATGGGTCGAATGTAGAGAGTAATTTATTCGCCACACCTAGCGTGTGTGTGACAATCATTTGGACTTTAAGTTTAGATTTTTCCTCACATTTTAATTATGTCCACCTTTTTATTGTTACTTAGTATTTTTAAATCCATTAAAGCATCATATTATAGTTCTATTTGATTAGTTTTTTTATATTTTTAAAATGCCACACATTTTTAGGTGAGGGAACATTCAGACTTATGGAATGTTTACAATGAAAACAACAACAACAAAAATAATTACTGACAATTTTTCAGAATAATGGAGAAATATTTTGCGTGTCAAACTTTTGTAGCTAATTAAAGACGTTCTTACCTGCACATCGTCTCTGAGGTCACAACCATCCATTCTTGTCTGAAGGGGCCTGACTGGCCACAGGTGTGCCCAGATTGCCGATCAGGGACAGGTGTGGGAGTCGGCGCTCAGGCCAGGCGAGTGGTGGAGCCAGACAGGAAGTGGAAAGGAAAATAAGAGCGTGGAAAGGAAGCAAATAATGAAAAAACTAAATCAAGTTCTACCTTCCTTCTGACTTGGTCTGCCTTTAATTACCATTATTTATTTGTTTTCATGTTGTTAGCGTTAGCATGGGTTAGTAAGTTAATGAGTTAACCTGAGACATGATTTGTTAAAAAAAAAAAAAAACTGACCACGCTGAGGAGCTGGGTGGGGAAGACCTCAAAGTGACCTCACAAACAGACAAAAAAAACAGGCCGCAGAATCATAGGGATGGGTACCGAATTCGGTACTTTTTTGGCCCGCCAGTCCTACTAGGTCATGTTGCAATTTTCAATGCCAGCAAAGATAAAAACGTAAGCTAAGCAAAGCAAAGCTACACTTAAAAAAAAAAATGCGCTAGCTTGATGCTAACATACATTTACTTGTCCATTGATTAGCATTAGCGATTTTACATGGGGATCTCAACACTTCAAATGTGTTGATAAAAACTGCAACCAAGATGCACGTTACAACCAAGCAGCGGGTGCGGAATAAGTACAATACTTACAGTATTAACACTTTTTAGGGCGCAACAAAAACAAAATGCACCATAAACTACACACTACTGCAGGGGTAGGGAACCTATGGCTCGCGAGCCAGATGTGGCTCTTTTGATGACTGCCTCTGGCTCTCAGATAAATCTGAGCTGACATTACTTAACACGATAAGTAATGAATAATTCCACTTGTAATCAAAGTGTTAAAAATATTGTTCAAAAAATAAAACATGCTCATGCATTTGAATCCATCCATCCTTTTTCTACCGCACTTGTTCAAGAAGTTGCATTAAGGGTAAGGGTAAGACAATTGCTTTCCAGCAATTGTCTTTTTCCCTTTCGTTCTCGCTCACGCTCTGGCTCCAGCCCCAACCCCGTCTCTCCTCCTGGCTGCTGCTTTTAAACAGAGCGACGGGTGATTAGATAACAAGGCCCAGGTGGGCCATCTACGCACCTGTCGCTGATTTCGAGGCCGGTCCTGGCAACACTCCGCTTCGCTGCAGGCCGCAGGCCACGCCCCCTCCACAGTTAGCTTAAGAATACCATTGTTACAACAAAAAATAAGAGACTTATTATACTCTAGAAATGTTGGTCTTACTTAAAAATGCACGCGTTCAGTTGTGTTAAGTGTTAAAAAAATATCATATGGCTCTTACGGAAATACATTTTTAAAATATTTGGATTCTTGGCTCTCTCAGCCAAAAAGGTTCCCGACCCCTGCACTACTGCCATCTAACGTCTTGGACTAAATGCAACATTGCAAAAAGAGGAACCTAAGTAGGATCATATATCTCCAATAAGGGTGATATTTGTTTATTTTCTGTTTGATAAGGTAATCCTTCTCACTAAGCAAATTTTATGTTAGTGTTTTACTTGTTTTAAGGGTTTTGGTCCTAAATGATCTCAGTAAGATAATACAGCTTGTTGCTGTGATTTTATGACCTATATTGAGTAAAACATGCTTGAAACTAGAATATCAACTGTTGCAAAGCTGTGTCATCAACACTCAGAAGCATAAAACTACTTTTTTAAAGTAAGCATTTCTTATTTCAAGCATGTAAAAAAAAAATGATGACGTTGAAACAATTGCGTCTCATTTTAAAACAGATGAAAGCCAAATGGACTTTGCAGGGGTTTTTTCAATGAAACAATAGAAAACGCGTACTTGTACAGTAGTTATTAGTGAGAATATACTTATTTTAAGGTATTTTTGGGTTCATTGAGGTTAGCTAATGTTACTTGTTTTGGAAAGTCTTGACAAGCCAAATTTTCTTGTTCTTTTGGCAGATAATTTTGCTGAGTTCAAATAAAACACCCCTAATTTTTCAATTTTTGTACTTGTTTTTGAACACTGACTTTTTGCAGTGAACTCAAGTTTATACTCTCAAATGATAGCATGATAATAAAACAAGATATTGCAACGTGACAGCAGTTAAGATAATCGGCTCATTTTTAAATGTTGCCTTAAAAAATGAAATTTTACTATCAATAACAATACTCATTAACTCACACAAAAACCCCAGATTTCTGGTATCATTGAGTACCGGTATCGATTTCCGGGTACCGACAGTTGGTACTGTGTGAGGGATACATATTGCTATTGTTGACAGCTGCAAAAAAGCGGAGACAACTTTCCCCTTCCTGTGGATAGAGTGCCTAATTTTAATTCACTTTCCTTTGCATTGACACACTGCATTCAGAAACTCTGCTCTGCACAGGTTTTCGCACATTTAAAAATAATTTACCAGTGTGTGTGGCATCATTTTGTACAACAAGCATTATATTTCTTATGCGAAGGCGTGTTTATAAGCCTGCTTTTATTGATTTTTTTTTTTTTTACTGCAGCGTTGAGTTTTAATTGAGACGAAGAGGGCAGCTGGTGGAAGAGAACAATGATTAGCAGGTCTGGGCCCTCAGGTTAAAAGTGAAAGGCTCAGGTTGTGCCAAATGTGAATGCAAATTGTACCGCTTAATGTGCCCGGCAATTAGTGCTAAGCTGCACAATTCCAGCAATTTAGATACGAGCGTGTGAGTGTGTGTGTGTGTGTGTGTGTGCGTCACAAGAACTCTGCAAGAAAAAGAAGACCTGTCAGTGTATTACAACTCAAAGAAGACTGAATCATGTTTGAACTGGACCGTTGATGATGGGGGCGAGGTGAGGAGGGGGCTGGGGGGTATGAGTCACCATGACGACCACCGCGGAGGTAAGAGGAGATGGAGTAACCTTTTGACGGTTTATTGTACCATTTCATGTTGGAGTTACGACATGGTTGCCAGAGAAGCCACTAGATGGCAGAAGATATATATATATATATATATATATATATATATATATATATATATATAATATATATATATATATATATATATATGTATATATATATATATATATATATATATATATATATATATATGTATATATATATATATATATATATATATATATATATATATATATATATATATATATATATATATATATATATATATATATATATATAAACCCCCCTGCCCTTCCACCCGAGTGTAGCTGAGATAGGCAACAGCGCCCCCTGCGACCCCAAAAGGAATAAGCGGTAGAAAATGGATGAATATATATATATATAATATATAATATTATATATATATATATATATATATATATATATACTGAAACTGTATATGTGAATGTGAGTGTGAATGTTCTCTGTCTATCTGTGTTGGCCCTGCGATGAGGTGGCGACTTGTCCAGGGTGTACCCCGCCTCCCGCCCGATTGTAGCTGAGATATGCGCCAGTGCCCCCCCACGACCCCAAAAGGAAATAAGCGGTAGAAAATGGATATATATATATATATATATATATATATATATATATATATATATATATATATATATATATATATATATATATATATATGTATATATATATATTATATATATATTATTATATATATATATATATAATGTATATATATAATAATATATATATAATATATATATATATATATATATATATATATATATATATACATCTCCATCATCCATTTTTCTTGTCAACAGTGGAGACTCTGGAGAGGAAGATCAGCAGCTACCACCGCCGATGGATGGGCATGGGAAGACCAACAAGCTCCAGCTCCCTTTTAGTAGCCTGGAAGAGGGGTTTTAGGGTCCCCTCGCACTCGAGAGGCTTTGCTGTATCGTGACTCCAAGGACTCTAAGTGGCATCAGCAGGCATCGTGGTGCCAACTGGCAGGAAGTGGAGGGCTCAGGAAAGCCTGGAGGTAGCTGAGTCTCAGCTGGCAACAGGCCGTGCTGGGCTGGGATCCTTCCCCCTAACCTCACTATGAGAAGACACGGGGTATAGACAAACGCCAGCTAGTCCTGAATGAGGTGCGTGCAGGACGTTGAGGGAGGATCGAAACAGCAGGGAGCGTGGACAAGGTGGGATGGTGCACTGGATAGGAGGGTGACCTGGTCTGAGATCAGGTTGGCTGAACCCCAGCGCATTAAGTTCATGGTTCAAGCTGTCTACAACGTCCTATCCAGCCCAGCCAATCTTCATCTCTGGGGCATGAATGACTCTCCAGCCTGTGTGCTGTGCTCCAGGAAAGGCTCGCTGGAGCATATCCCGAGCATCTGCTCTAAAGCTCTGGGGGAGGGCCTCTACCGCTGGCGGCACGACCAAGTACTGAAGACCGTTGCCGAAGCCATAGCTAAAGCCGTGGCCAAAACAACTTGGCAAGAGGAGAATTGCCTTTGTCAGGGCTGGAAAGAATCCACAGTCACAGCCCAAACCAGCAGCCGGTCTCCTCACCTCAGCATTAGACTGGGATCTTCGAGTGGACTTGGGCAAGCAGCTCAAGTTTCCAGAATACGTCACGACAACTTCGTTGAGGCCAGACATCTTGCTGACATCAGAATCTTCACGGCAGGTGCAACTGATAGAACTGACAGTTCCTTGGGAGGATCGCCTAGAGGAGCCAAACGAGTGGAAGCGGTCCAAGTACCAGGAGCTAGTGGAGCAATGCCGCAGAGGAGGCTGGAAGGCACGCGGTGAGCCCATTGAAGTGGGTTGTAGAGGCTTGGGTCACCTGAAGGAGGGGGTATGATGTTGAAAGACCCAAAACCCCCAGTGATCTCGGGCACATCACAGAGGATGTATCTTACAATCATATAGACATACTGCCCACTGTGCAAGGTGTTTACACAACTTGGGGTCACAGGTGATGGGAGAAGGAAGGCCATCAAGGCCACCATGGAGGCGGCAGAGAGAGCCTCTAGATGGCGTTGGATCAGGAGGAGCGAACTCTGGGCCAATGGTACTGGGACACAAGCTGGGGTCTGATCAACCCTTGCTGGGTCATGGGGTCTGATCAACACTGGCTGGGTCACCTGAAGTAGGGGGTATGATGTTGAAAGACCCAAAACCCCCAGTGATCTCAGGCACATCACCGAGGATGTATCTTACAATCATATAGACATACTGCTCACTGTGCAAGGTGTTTACACTACTTGGGGTCACAGGTGATGGGAGAAGGACGGCCATCAAGGCCACCATGGAGGCGGCAGAGAGAGCCTTTAGATGGCGTTGGATCAGGAGGAGCGAACTCTGGGCCAATGGTACTGGGACACAAGCTGGGTTCTGATCAACCCTGGCTGGGTCATGGGGTCGGATCAGCCCTGGCTGGGTCACCTGAAGGAGGGGTATGATGTTGAAAGACCCGAAACCCCCAGTGATCTCAGGCACATCACTGAGGATGTATCTTACAATCATATAGACATACTGCTTCACACTGCAAAATGGTTCGATGACTACCACGTATGTCCAGCTTTTGTGCTATTGTGCAAGCTCCTCACACGTTTACCTTTTGTATATGACTGGAGTAAAAATGGAAGACGCGATGTGCTTATTGGAGGACATTCAGGTGGGAAGGGTAGTACTTGAGGTAGTCCCGGGCAGCGTTGGAATGTGCAAAGTAAGCGACCGCCTGCGAGTCGTTGGACTAACAGAAGCCGTGTGAACATGAGGAGTCTCCCAGGAGGCGCAGACGGGTCGGGAGTTGTTAGAAAAACATCTCGACTTTTGCTTTGACTAAACACAAGATGATGTCAGAGCTGCGAAGACTCATCAGGTGGGCGAAGTGAAGACCGAGGAACACTCCAGAAAATCATGCCTCATTGCTGGGGACTTTACCATGTCAAAAATATATTTGTTTCATACAAACAAATTGACATTATAATTAGCATTAGTCAGCAGAATTTTACTTTGAAATTAATGGTTTTGTTTTACACTGAGTTACTGTAATTTAAAAACGGCGCCACTTTTATTTTCACAGTAAAATTCTGGTCAAATCCAGACTTGTTTTTACAGTGGATTACTGCAAAAAATAAAAAAATACAATTTTTGCGACTGAGCTACGTATATTCTAATGCTTTTATTTTTGTACTTTTTCAATATATCAGTGATCAAATTCTTTCTCCCCGTTGGTGTGCCCTTATTTTCTTAAATTAAGTGTTTTGGAATTTTGTTTCCTCAGTTGGGGCCACAAAAGCAACACCATGCATTATATAGGATGCTACCATCAGCCTGCTAACTTCAGTTAGCATGCATGCTAACATTAGCAAGGTGGAAGGCTAACATTTTTCACCTATACTTTGGTCAAACATTTGAGTCATTTATTAGGGTACTTGACAAACGCTAAGTTTTAGCATGCTTTACGTTAGCATGCTTTACTTTAGCATGCTAAAATAATTTTAATTAATTTTGCAGGCATTCACTTCAGGGTCATATACCTTGGTACTGAGGTGGCGACTTGTCCAGAGTGTACCCCGCCTTCCGCCCGATTGTAGCTGAGATAGGCGCCAGCGCCCCCCCGCGACCCCAAAAGGGAATAAGCGGTAGAAAATGGATGGATGGATAAAAAAATATATATAATTTTTTTGCGACTCAGCTGCGTATAATCTAATGCTTTTATTTTTGTACGTTTTCAATTTCACAGTAATGAAATTCTTCCTTTGCGTTGGTGCACCCTTATTTTCTTAAATTAAGTGTTTTGGACTTTTTTTTCCTCAGTTGGGGTCACAAAAGCAACACCATGCATTATATAGCATGCTAATATTGACATGACAACAAAATGCATCATATAACACGCAGCCATCAGCCTGCTAACTTCAGTTAGCTTGCAAACGTTAGCAAGGTGGAAGGCTAATATTTTTCACCTATACTTTGGTCAAGCATTTTAGTCATTTATTAGGGTACTTGACAAAAGCTAAGTTTTAGCATGCTTTACGTTAGCATGCTAACGTAATTTTAGTTGATTCTGCAGGCATTCACTTCACGGTTATATAACTTGGTACTTGACACACCTTAACTTTCAACAAGCTATCCCACTAATGTTCGAAAATAAATTTATTAAAGCTAATTTTGAAGCCGATCACTTCAATGTCATATGCAAACTTTTATTTATGTTAAACTTATGTTAGCATGCTAACCTTTTGTAGTTAATTTTGCAGCCATTCACTTCAAGGTCATATAACTTGGTACTTGACACACCTTGACTTTTAACAAGCTATCACGCTAATGTTCGAAAAAAAAAATTCAAAGTTAATTTTGAAGCCAAAATTTCAGTCGAACATTTCAATCATAACTTGGTACTTGACAAATGCTAAATGTTAGCATGTTATACTTTAGCGTGCTAATCTTTTTTGGTTAATTTTGCAGCCATTCACATCAGGGTTATTTAATGTGCTACTTCACACAACTAAACTTTTAGCATGCTAACATTAGAATACTAAATTTTGAAGCAAGATTGGCAGCCATTCACCTCAAGGTTGTTTGCCATCTTTTATCGTGTTAGCATGCCGACATTAAAGCCACCTCCGACTGCGACAACTTGGTATTTGCAATATGCTATCAGTTAGCATGCTAACCTAAACAAGCTTGAAGGCTGGTATAAATTTTAGCCAATACTTTTGTGGAACATTTCAGTCCTATAATTCAGTACGTAATACACTTGCTTTATGTTAGCATGCTAACCTACATAGTTAATTTTGCAGGAATTCACTTTAGGGTCATATAACTTGGTACTTGACACAACTTAGCATGGTAAAAGTTAACGATAGTACATAATTTTTTTTTGAAAGCTAATTTCCTAGCCATTCACCTCAAGGTCATATTTAGCGTGTTAATCTTATCATGTTAGCATGCCAACTTTGAAGCCAACTTTTGACTCATCCAATTTTATATTTGCAGTAGGCTTTCAGTTAGCATGCCAACATTAATGAGCTAAAAGGCTAATATTTTTAAGTCATATTTCAGCCAAACATTTTAGTCATATAACTTGACACTTGACAAATGCTACATGTTAGTATGTTGTACTTTAGCATGCTAATCTTTTTAGTTAATTTTGCAGCCATTCACATCAGGGTCATTTAACTTGGTACTTCACAAAACTAAACTTTTAGCATGCTGACATTACAATAAACATTTTCATAGCAAGTTTTGCAGCCATTCACCTCAAGGTCATATGACAACTTTTATCGTGTTAATCTTATCATGTTAGCATGCCAACTTTGAAGCCACCTTTAACGTATGCAATTTTAAAATTGCAATATCCTTTCAGCAAGCATTCTAACATTAACAAGCTAGAAGGCGAATATTTTCAACCAATATTTCAGTCAAAATTTTTGTCCTATAACTTAGTACTTGACAAAAGCTATATGTTAGCATGTTGTACTTTAGCATGCTAATCTTTTTAGTTAATTTTGCAGCCATTCACATCAGGGTCATTTAACTTGGTACTTCACACAACTAAACTTTTAGCATGCTAACATTACAATACACATTTTTATTGCAAGTTTTGCAGCCATTCACCTCAAGGTCATATGCCAACTTGTATCGTGTTAATGTTATCATGTTAGCATGCCAACTTTGAAGCCAACGTTTGACTCATACAATTTTATAATTGCAATATAATTTCAGTTAGCATGCGAGCTTGAAGGCTAAAATTTTTAACCCATATTTCAGTCGAACATTATAGTCATATAACTAACTTGGTACTTGACCAATGCTAAAAGTTTTTACGGTCATTGGTACTTCACACAACTAATCTTTTAGCATGCTAACATTAGAGTACTATTTTTTTTTTTAAGCAAGTTTTGCAGCCATTCAACTAAAGGTCATTTGCCATCCTGTATCGTGTTAAACTTACTGTGTTAGTATGCCAACTTTTAAGCCACCCCCGACTCATACAACTTGGCAATTGCAATATGCTGTCAGTTAGCATGCTAAAGTTAACAGGTTAGAGGGCTAATTTCATTTTTAAGCAATGCTTTAGTCGAACATTTCAGTCATTTAACTTGGTATATGACACAATTTTCCTCGTGGATCAATAAAGTTGATCTAAGCTGATCTAATGTTAAATTTTTACATGCTAACTTTAGCATGCTATCATTCCTATAATGTTTGATAGGGGGTCAGGGTATTGTGTTCAAAGGTTCTGGCAATTTAATTATAGGTATCACCATTTTTAGCCCTTTCTTATTGTTGCTGTGTTTGTACAAGAGTGTTTTTTTTGTTGGATGTTTTTCCCTGTAGAATTTCAGCCGAGGGCCTCAAATGGCCCCTGGACCAGCTTTTGGAAACACTTGGTGTAATGAACTTTTTAACAATGCCCTCGCTCATCTGAAAGCCTCCTTTGTACATTTTTTTGCTCTGAATTCAATCGTGTTTCTCACCTTCTTGGTTAAAATGCTGCCACTCGCAACTTTATTTGGCCCCATGGTGGACTTTTTTTTGCAGTCTTACTGGATACAAGAAGTAGAAAGATTAAGTCACCAGGGCGTGAAATTCCCTGTTTGGACACGGCGTTGTTTGAATGAGACGACTCATTTTTTTGGCGAAGGTTAAAATGCTGCCACTCGCAACTTTATGGCCCCATGGTGGATTTTTTTGCAGTCTTACTGGATACAAGAAGTAGAAAGATTAAGTCACCAGGGCGTGAAATTCCCTGTTTGGACACGGCGTTGTTTGAATGAGACGACTCATTTTTTTGGCGAAAGTTTTGCGAAGTCAAATCCCCCACAAGTCAAAATATTTTCTCAACTGGTATATTCAGACGTCCTCGGGCTGAACCGCCGCGCTTTTGTTTTTCTTCACCTCCCAGGAACGTTGCTGAGCTGCCGGTGTAAAGAATAGCCGTGTTTTCTCTGGACTGCGCTGATGGTGCTACCGGCCGGCCGGCTGGGAAAAAGCCCGCAGCTGAGTTCCATTAGAGGGAAAATGAAAGCTGAGACGATCCGGCGTTGTAAGGTCGTCGCTTTAATGCACGCGCTCAGTCCGCCCGGGCCCGGAATGACAGCGCCAACAAATCACGGTCTGTCCTACTGAGTTCTTTCCACAGCCAAGTGAGAACAAAAATGTCCTCCTCAACTTATCTCCTAAATAAATCATTCATACATACATATATACATACATATGTTTATATACAAAACCCCAAAACCAGTAAATAAAAACATTTATAGATTTTGCAAAATCTTTGTCAAGGCGTGGACTATGGTGTGGTTTGTTTTCCCGAGGTGCAAAGCGGCGTGAAGGTAAAGACATCTTTTAATTTTACTATAAAAAGGAACCAACAAAAAAGGACAAACTTGGCTATGAAAACAAAACTATTTCTATAACGTAAACTATGGACATGAAAACAAAACTTTAAAGGCCTACTGAAAGCCACTACTACCGACCACGCAGTCTGATAGTTTATATATCAATGATGAAATATTAACATTGCAACACATGCCAATATGGCCGGTTTAGCCCCCCGCGACCCAGAAAGGGAATAAGCGGTAGAAAAATGGATGGATGGATTGTTTACTAAATTGCAATTTTTAATTTTGGCGCGGAACTATCATGCTAAAACGTGAGGGTGACGTCCCGCATTGTAGAGGACATTTTGTTCCAGCACCGTTCCCAGCTATAAGTCGTCTGCTTTCATCGCATAATTCCACAGTATTCTGGACATCTGTGTTGCTGAATTTTTTGCAATTTGTTCAATGAATAATGGAGACATCAAAGAAGAAAGCCGTAGGTGACAAGCGGTGTATTGCGGCCGCCTTTAGCAACACAAACACAGCCGGTGTTTCATTGTTTAAATCCTCGAAAGATGACGGTGAAGCTTTACTATGGAACAGAGCGGTCAAGCGAACACGGTCGGATTGGACCACAAACACAAAGTACAGTGTATTATGCAGCGATCATTTTGAAAGATCGTGTTTCGAAGAGGGTCCCTTGCGAAGGGCAGAGATGGGCAGCGCCACCAACCGTTGTGATAGCAAAATTACTTATACTCGTTTAAATAGATGATGTTCTTTGAACTGGGTACCAAAAGTTGTTTATTGGGCTCAGGAATGTGACACTTAGCAAGAGATCTATTATCTGATCAAGCTTTGTCTCCTGTGTCTTTGATGTAACATGTGGACTTTAGTTGACCTGGGCATATGTGTCATTTATTCTTGACCCCCAACAGAGCTAAATTGTTCCCCTTTCCTGAGTGACCCCCCCCCCACGACACCCTCTCCTTCTTCACAGGACTTTGGGTATTCATTCCACTGGTGTACTTTATGTAAATGAGCCTGGATGGTGGGACTTCTGAGAATGTATAATTGTCATGTCAAATTCTAAAGGAGTTAGAACAAGCTGGAACGAACGGATGCGGTGCGTGAGTCGTGAGAACAGGTGAACTGATTGGTAGTCATTGAGACAAAAAAAAAACCAGGGAGCGCAAAAACAGGAGTCAAAAACAAAACAGAACATAACTAAACAGAACACGATCACAAACACATGAAAAAAAAAATAATAATAAAATTGTCGCAGCGTGAATTTGACTTTAAAAGTAACAGCGGTAGAGTTTTTCTAATTTGTGTATTTTATGTAAAAACATACATTTTCCATTTTTGGTCAAATTCTTACAAACTGAGTTTTTACAGTAAAATCTACATGTATTTATTTCTTAGAGCAGTGGTTCTCAACATTTTTTCAGTGATGTACCCCCTGTGAACATTTTTTTAATTCAAGTACCCCCTAATCAGAGCAAAGCATTTTTGTTTGAAAAACAGAGATAAAGAAGTAAAATACAGCACTATGTCATCAGTTTATAATTCATTAAAATGTATAGCAGTGCAAAATAGTGCTTGTTTGTAGTGGTCTTTCTTGAACTATTTGGAAAAAAAGATATAAAATAACAAAAAACTTGTTGAAAAATAAACAAGTGATTCAATTACAAATAAAGATTTCTACATAATCATCAACTTAAATTGCTCTCTTTGGGGATTGTAATAGAGATCCATCTGGATTCATGAACTTAATTCTAAATATTTCTTCAGAAAAAAAGAAATCTTTAACATCAATATTTATGGAACATGTCCACAAAAAATTTATCCGTCAACACTGAATATTGGATTGTTGCATTTCTTTTCACAGTTTATGAACTTACATAACTATTTTGTTGAAGTTTTATTCAATAAATATATTATAAAGGATTCTTGAATCGTTGCTAGTTTTAGAATATTTAAAAAAAATACATAACGTACCCCTTGGCATACCTTCAAGTACCCCTAGGAGTACGGGTACCCCCATTTGAGAACCACTGTCTTAGAGCGCATCTACATTTGGCCTTAATAATATTGATATATTTGAATAAATAGGAAACATAATAAAAGCTTGTTCAGGAAATACAGTACTTAACATCGCTGGCATGCAACGTTTAAATTAGATTATTAGGGACGGCGTGGCGCAGTGGGAGAGTGGCCGTGTGCAACCCGAGCGTCCCTGGTTCAATTCCCACCTAGCACCAACCTCGTCACGTCCGTTGTGTCCTGAGCAAGACACTTCACCCTTGCTCCTGATGGGTGCTGGTTGGCGCCTTGCATGGCAGCTCCCTCCATCAGTGTGTGAATGTGTGTGTGAATGGGTAAATGTGGAAGTAGTGTCAAAGCGCTTTGAGTACCTTGAAGGTAGAAAAGCGCTATACAAGTACAACCCATTTATCATTTATTTATTTATTATTATAAACACAAAGATGAAAGCTGTAAAAGTGCAGGAAAAATATTTTCAAGTTGATTCCATGAATTAATTTGCTGACAATTTTCAGGGCATGGACTTTGGAGTGTTTGTTTTCACGAGATGCAAGTAAAGTTGGATCGGACATGGCTTGGAGGTAAATACATGATTTTATTTCAACTCTAACAGAAAGGTACAAAACTAAAGGCTCACACAAAGGCGGAGAACAAACTTGACTAATGAAACAAAAATTAGCACTTGGGCAAAAAACTATGAACATGAAACAAATAAACACTGACAAGAATACACAAAACTCACGTAGCAAGAAAAACGAGCAGCAAAAAGACAATGGCAGCATGACAATGGCATGAGTAGTAAGGATATCCGATAGCATGGGTGTCCAGGCCGACTGCCTGGCAACTGGAAGGTTAAATAATACAGACCTGATTAGTGACAGGTGCGCGAGTGCAAAACGTGAGACAGGTGAAACTCTTGAGTAGTCATGGAAACAAAACAAGCAAGAGTGCACAACCTGGAACTAAAAAGAGTCCAATAAACAAACAGCACATGGCCAAACAAAAACATGATCAACCGACATGACAACAATAACTAAAATGTTTAATTATAATATTTGTTTTGTGCAGAATGTGAACATGCATGAGGGTCAACGTGTGGCTGACAACACAACTTTGTGTTACACTTTACTATTAGCACACACACACGCACACACACACACACAGACACACACACACACACACACACACACACACACACACACACACACACACACACACACACACACACACACACACACACACACACACACACACACACACACAATGGCTGCTTGTCTCGCATCGGTTGTTTACCTTTCTCCATTTCACTCATTTATGGACATGACCCCTTCAGGGGACCCTCGTAAATCTCACGCCTTGCTCGCCTTTACGGTCTTTTCCAGACCGTTTTGATTCTCCCGACTGAGAATATTATTGGACTTCATCGTGTTGGCGCCAAATGTTCAACACGCGCACGCGTCGCCCGTGATTGAAAGAAACCTCCGGCAGAAAATAATGCGTTGAATTTCTCCCAGGGTTGGATTTCAAGCCTTGTTAAATTAGGTCAGGATACAAAGAGTGTTGATGAAAACTTCACCAGGTCACATCTTCCAAAAGTGAAAAAGTCCTGAACACACCCCACATTTAATCACTTGCCTTTTTTATAACTTCATTTCTGATATTTCCATTTCAATGTACTCAGAACTTTTTGTGCTGTGTTGCTAATTAACCCACCAACAAACTAACTGACAGGCCGACCGACAAACCAACTAACCAACAAATTAACCGACCAACAGAACGACCAACCAACAAATTAACCGACCGACCGACAAAACAACCAATATATTAACTAACAGACTGACCGACAAGCCAACCAAAAAATTAACCGACCGACAGACCAACAAATGAACTAAGAGACTGATCGACAAACCAACCAAAAAGTTAAACGACCGACAGACCAACAAATGAACTAACAGACTGACCGAGAAACCAAACTAACCAACAAATGAATTGACCCACAGACCGACTGACCAACAAATTGACTGACCGACCAAAAAATAAACTAACCGACCAACCAACAAATTAAACGACTGACAAACAAATTAACTAGCCGACTGACCGACAAACCAACTAACAAATTAACCGACAGACAGACCAACTAATTAACTAACCGACTGACCAGAAAATTAACTAACAGACCGACCGACCAACAAATTAACTAACAGACCAACCAACAAACCAAACTAACCAACAAATTAACTGACTGACCAACAGATTGACTAACCGACCGACCAAAAAATTAACTAACTGACTGACCGACCAACAAACCAACCAACAAATTAAACAACCGACCAACAAATGAACTAACCAACCGAACAACAAACCAGCCAACAAATGTACCAACCAACCAACCAACAAATTAACTAACCGACCGACCGACAAACCAACTAACAAATTAACCGACCGACAGACCAACTAATTAACTAACCGACTGACCAGAAAATTAACTAACAGACCGACCGACCAACAAATTAACTAACAGACCAACCAACAAACCAAACTAACCAACAAATTAACTGACTGACCAACAGATTGACTAACCGACCGACCAAAAAATTAACTAACTGACTGACCGACCAACAAACCAACCGACAAATTAAACAACCGACCAACAAATGAACTAACCAACCGAACAACAAACCAGCCAACAAATTTACCAACCAACCAACCAACAAATTA
Organism: Nerophis ophidion; assembly: GCF_033978795.1. Lineage (NCBI taxonomy): Eukaryota > Metazoa > Chordata > Actinopteri > Syngnathiformes > Syngnathidae > Nerophis > Nerophis ophidion. The sequence goes on along the minus strand of NC_084619.1, from coordinate 60,213,481 downwards.
ACTAGCCGACCGACCGACAAACCAACTAACCAACCGAACAACAAACCAGCCAACAAATTTACCAACCAACCAACCAACAAATTAACTAGCCGACCGACCGACAAACCAACTAACAAATTAACCGACCGACAGACCAACTAATTAACTAACCGACTGACCAGAAAATGAACTAACAGACCGACCGACCAACAAATTAACTAACAGACAATCCAACAAACCAAACTAACCAATAAATTAACCGACTGACAGACTGACTGACCAACAGATTGACTAACCAACCAACCAACAAATTAAACAACCGACCAGCAAATTAACTAACCAACAGACCAACAAACCAACCAACAAATTAACCAACCAACCAACCAACCAACAAATTAACTAGCCGGCCGACGACAAACCAACCAACAAATTAACCGACCGACAAATCGACTGACCGAACAACAAATTAATTAACCGAATGTACAAAAAATCAACAAACAGACCGTCCAACGGACAAACTAACTGACCGACTGACAAACAAACTAACCAACAAATTAGTAAACCGACCAACTAACCAACAAATTAACCGACTGACAGATCGACCGACCAACAAATTAACTAGCCGACCTACCGACATACCTACCAACAAATTAACCACCCGACCAACAAATTAACTAACGAACTGACCGACCAACTAACAAATTAAACAACCAACTTACTGACCGACTGACCAAATAACCCACAAACAAATTAACTAACCAACTAACGGACCGACTAGCTGGCTATCTAAGGGACAATGTTAGTACTATTATAATTATATATGTTGTTATAACTCTTTTATTGTTAATTACTGTTATGTTTCTATTCATGATCATCAACATTATCATGGTAGTTTTTAATATGACTGTTTTATTGTAAATATTTTTTTTCATTGTTATTACTGTCAGTAATGATCAATGTTGTGTTTTCTATAATCAAAATGGTCAATTATGGAAAATGTGAGAAAAGTGAGGATTTTTAATGAATTAGTAATAATGATCAATGTCGGTGTTATTATTATTAGAATGTGTCTTATTATTTTTCACATTTTATTATAATGTTAATATTAGTATTATAATCATTATTGTATTGTTTTTAAATTATTGTTATTTGTCTACTATACTTATCCTTATTGTCATCATTGTCATTATTTGCTCTCCTTTTTATGGTTTTATTGTAATAATTATTGTTATCAGTAAGTAATTATTTTAAATATCGTTATATTATAATATTGATAGCAGCATTGGTATATTATAAACATGATTAACAATGATATATTAATTATCAGAAATGTTAATTATATTTATATTATTAATATTATATTGTTAACATTGACCCAACCAAGAATCCATATGTTGGCACCTTTTTTTTGGTATAAACTAAGACTGTGACCAAAGAAAGTTGCGAGTGCCAGCACTTTGATAATAAAGTGAGAAACACTTCTAGTAAAAAATGTAGATGTAAGAATCCGGGAATCGTTAATCTTAGTAAAAAGAAAAGTCGTTTCTGGCCGCACGTCGTCTTTGTCAACACGAGTGTTGTTAAATGTTCAATTATTTCTTTCATCGATACCAATTTAACATTCTTTTATGTCATTATTCTCTGTAAAATGGGGTTTTAAGTGCCTGGAAAAAAAACAAAACCTTCCTATAATGGCTTGCAAGCGTGGTTACCAACAAAAGAAAAAAAGGAGCTGCGTCTCGACGCAGGCGTCGGTTTCATCAGAAAATCATTCGCCGCGTGGAGACGTGATTGATGTCACCTAAAGGTCTTCGGGGCCGTCTCCAGTTCCAACATGGCCGACCTGGCGTTGTTTGATGTCTTTCATTACTTCTGCCCGCTCTTTTCTCCCCGCCCCTGACATTCTTCACGTGTTGCATCCTTTGCGGCGAGGGTGGCATCCTCGCCACTCCGTTGGCATGCATCCCCGTGACGAATAGACGACGACAACAGACGACTTAACGAGTCTGACCTGAAAAAATATATTCCAAAGTCGACAAAAAAACCCCAAACAAACAAAAAAACGCCTAGTGAGCGTGCAGCACACTCACTAGCTGCAATGACACCGCGTTGGTGCATGGTGCCATCTGCTGGTTGAAAATAAGTCACGGCACTGTCCTCTTGGGGTGTGGCTCTCTGGGCGCCGATCGAGTCCATCCCATTCCTGGGGGTGACCATTCGAATCCGAAACGATTTTCAATTCATCACGATTCTCGATTCACACCGATTCTCACCAATCATTATCTGAACATTTTAGGGTGCAGGGTGGAGAAGGGATTTTTTAAAATCTATAAAAAGATATATATATATATATATATATATATATATATATATATATATATATATATATATATATATATGTAGGTGTGGGAAAAAATCACAAAACTACTTCATCTCTACAGATCTGTTTCATGAGGGGTTCCCTCAATCATATATATATATATATATATATATATATATGTATAGATATATATATATATATATATATATATATATATATATATATTTTTTTTTTTTTTAAATATACCTCACTTGAATTTATTTTTAAAAAAAGTTAATTTTTTTAATCGATTTTTGGAAAAGTATGTCAATATTAATTCATTTTAAAAAAAGTTTTTGTTTTTAGTCGACATTCGAAAAAGTATATCTCAATTTTAATTAATTAATTTTTTTTTTCTTTTTAATGTATTTTTAAAAAAGTGTATCTCAATTTTTATTATAAAAAAACGTGTTTGTTTTTAATCTATTTTTGAAAAAGTATATCTCATATTTAATTATTTAAAAAAAGCGTGTTTGTTTTTTATCTATATTTGAAAAAGTATATCTCAATTTTAATTATTTAAAAAAACGTGTTTGTTTTTAATCTATTTTTGAAAAAGTATATCTCATATTTAATTATTTAAAAAAAACGTGTTTGTTTTTAATCTATTTTTGAAAAAGTATACCTCAATTTTTATTATTTAAAAACACGTGTTTGTTTTTAATCTATTTTTGAAAAAGTATATCTCAATTTTAATTTAAAAAAAAAAACGTGTTTGTTTTTCATCTATTTTTGAAAAATTATATCTCAATTCTAATTATTTAAAAAAAACGTGTTTGTTTTTCATCTATATTTGAAAAAGTATTTCTCAATTTTAATTATTAAAAAAACGTGTTTGTTTTTAGTCTATATTTGAAAAAGTATATCTGAATTTTAATTATTAAAAAAAAACGTGTTTGTTTTTAATCTATTTTTGAAAAAGTATATCTGAATTTTAATTATTTAAAAAAAACGTGTTTGTTTTTAATTTACATTTGAAAAAGTATATCTCAATTTTAATTATTTTTAAAAAAACGTGTTTGTTTTTAATCTATTTTTGAAAAAGTATATCTCAATTTTAATTATTTAAAAAAAACGTGTTTGTTTTTAATCTATTTTTGAAAAAGTATATCTCAATTTTAATTATTTAAAAAAAACGTGTTTGTTTTTAATCTATATTTGAAAAAGTATTTCGCAATTTTAATTGTTAAAAAAACGTGTTTGTTTTTAATCTATTTTTGAGAAAGTATATCTCAATTTTAATAATTTTAAAAAACATGTTTGTTTTTAATCTATTTTTGAAAAAGTGTATCTCAATTTTAATTATTTAAAAAAAACGTGTTTGTTTTTAATTTATTTCTGAAAAAGTATATCTCAATTTTAATTATTAAAAAAAACGTGTTGGTTTTTAATCTATATTTGAAAAAGTATATCTGAATTTTAATTATTAAAAAAAAACGTGTTTGTTTTTAATCTATTTTTGAAAAAGTATATCTGAATTTTAATTATTTAAAAAAAACGTGTTTGTTTTTAATTTACATTTGAAAAAGTATATCTCAATTTTAATTATTTTTAAAAAAACGTGTTTGTTTTTAATCTATTTTTGAAAAAGTATATCTCAATTTTAATTATTTTAAAAAAACGTGTTTGTTTTTAATCGATTTTTGAAAAAGTATATCTCAGTTTTAATTATTAAAAAAAAACGAATTTGTTTTTAATCTATTTTTGAAAAAGTATATCTCAAATTTAATTATTTAAAAAAAAAATTGTTTGTTTTTAATCCATATTTGAAAAAGTATATCTCAATTTTAATTATTATAAAAACCGTGTTTGTTTTTAATCTATTTTTGAAAAATTATATCTCCATTTTAATTATTTAAAAAAAGCGTGTTTGTTTTTAATCTATATTTGAAAAAGTATTTCTCAATTTTAATTATTAAAAAAACGTGTTTGTTTTTAATCTATTTTTGAGAAAGTATATCTCCATTTTAATTATTTAAAAAAACGTGTTTGTTTTTAATTTATATTTGAAAAAGTATACCTCAATTTTAATTATTTTAAAAAAATGTGTTTGTTTTTAATCTATTTTTGAAAAAGTATATCTCAATTTTAATTATTTAAAAAAAACGTGTTTGTTTTTAATCTATTTTTGAAAAAGTATATCTCAAATTTAATTATTTAAAAAAATGTGTTTGTTTTTAATCTATATTTGAAAAAGTATATCTAAATTTTAATTATTAAAGAAAACGTGTTTGTTTTTAATTTATTTTTTAAAAAGTATATCTCAATTTTAATTATTTAAAAAAAGCGTGTTTGTTTTTAATCTATTTTCGAAAAATTATATCTCAATTTTAATTATTTAAAAAAAACGTGTTTGTTTTTAATCTATATTTGAAAAAGTATTTCGCAATTTTAATTGTTAAAAAAACGTGTTTGTTTTTAATCTATTTTTGAGAAAGTATATCTCCATTTTAATTATTTAAAAAACGTGTTTGTTTTTAATCTATTTTTGAAAAAGTATTTCTCAATTTTAATTATTAAAAAACGTGTTTGTTTTTAATCTATTTTTGAGAAAGTATATCTCCATTTTAATTATTTAAAAACACGTGTTTGTTTTTAATTTATATTTGAAAAAGTATATCTCAATTTTAATTATTTTAAAAAAACGTGTTTGTTTTTAATCTATTTTTGAAAAAGTATATCTCAATTTTAATTATTTTAAAAAAACGTGTTGGTTTTTAATCTATTTTTGAAAAAGTATATCTCAAATTTAATTATTTAAAAAAAATGTGTTTTTTTTTAATCTATATTTGAAAAAGTATATCTCAATTTTAATTATTAAAAAAAGCGTGTTTGTTTTTAATCTATATTTGAAAAAGTATTTCTCAATTTTAATTGTTAAAAAAACGTGTTTGTTTTTAATCTATTTTTGAGAAAGTATATCTCCATTTTAATTATTTAAAAAAACGTGTTTGTTTTTAATTTATATTTGAAAAAGTATATCTCAATTTTAATTATTTAAAAAAAAACGTGTTTGTTTTTAATCTATTTTTGAAAAAGTATATCTCAATTTTAATTATTTAAAAAAAACCTGTTTGTTTTTAATCTATTTTTGAAAAAGTATATCTCAAATTTAATTATTTAAAAAAATGTGTTTGTTTTTAATCTATATTTGAAAAAGTATATCTCAATTTTAATTATTAAAAAAACGTGTTTGTTTTTAATCTATTTTTGAAAAAGTATATCTCCATTTTAATTATTTAAAAAAAGCGTGTTTGTTTTTAATCTATATTTGAAAAAGTATTTCTCAATTTTAATTATTAAAAAAACGTGTTTGTTTTTAATCTATTTTTGAGAAAGTATATCTCCATTTTAATTATTTAAAAAAACGTGTTTGTTTTTAATTTATATTTGAAAAAGTATATCTCAATTTTAATTATTTTTAAAAAAACGTTTTTGTTATTAATCTATTTTTGAAAAAGAGTATCTCAATTTTAATTATTTAAAAAAAGCGTGTTTGTTTTAAATCTATTTTTGAAAAATTATATCTCAATTTTAATTATTTAAAAAAAACGTGTTTGTTTTTAATCTATATTTGAAAAAGTATTTCGCAATTTTAATTGTTAAAAAAACGTGTTTGTTTTTAATCTATTTTTGAGAAAGTATATCTCAATTTTAATAATTTTAAAAAACATGTTTGTTTTTAATCTATTTTTGAAAAAGTGTATCTCAATTTTAATTATTTAAAAAAAACGTGTTTGTTTTTAATTTATTTCTGAAAAAGTATATCTCAATTTTAATTATTAAAAAAAACGTGTTGGTTTTTAATCTATATTTGAAAAAGTATATCTGAATTTTAATTATTAAAAAAAAACGTGTTTGTTTTTAATCTATTTTTGAAAAAGTATATCTGAATTTTAATTATTTAAAAAAAACGTGTTTGTTTTTAATTTACATTTGAAAAAGTATATCTCAATTTTAATTATTTTTAAAAAAACGTGTTTGTTTTTAATCTATTTTTGAAAAAGTATATCTCAATTTTAATTATTTAAAAAAAACGTGTTTGTTTTTAATCTATTTTTGAAAAAGTATATCTCAAATTTAATTATTTAAAAAAATGTGTTTGTTTTTAATCTATATTTGAAAAAGTATATCTCAATTTTAATTATTAAAAAAACGTGTTTGTTTTTAATCCATTTTTGAAAAAGTATATCTCAATTTTAATTATTTAAAAAAAGCGTGTTTGTTTTTAATCTATTTTTGAAAAATTATATCTCAATTTTAATTATTTAAAAAAAACGTGTTTGTTTTTAATCTATATTTGAAAAAGTATTTCGCAATTTTAATTGTTAAAAAAACGTGTTTGTTTTTAATCTATTTTGGAGAAAGTATATCTCAATTTTAATAATTTTAAAAAACATGTTTGTTTTCAATCTATTTTTGAAAAAGTGTATCTCAATTTTAATTATTTAAAAAAACGTGTTTGTTTTTAATTTATTTCTGAAAAAGTATATCTCAATTTTAATTATTTTAAAAAAGCGTGTTTGTTTTTAATCTATATTTGAAAAAGTATATCTGAATTTTAATTATTTAAAAAAAACGTGTTTGTTTTTAATCTATTTTTGAAAAAGTATATCTGAATTTTAATTATTTAAAAAAAACGGTTTTGTTTTCAAGCTATTTTTGAAAAGGTATATCTCAATTTTAACTATTTAAAAAAAACGTGTTTGTTTTTAATCTATTTTTGAAAAGGTATATCTCAATTTTAACTAATTGAAAAAAAGTTTTTTTTCTCTTTTGGATTTTTGAAAAAGTATACCTCAATTTTGATTCTTTTAAAAAAAAAGGTTTTGTTTTAATCGACTTTTGAAAAAGTATGTCTCAGCTGGAATGAGACACAGAGTTGGAGTTGGAGCCAGAGAGAGACAGATAGAGACAAAAACTCAGAAAAAGACATTTTAGTGGAAAGCAAAAGCCTTGCACTATTGAAAAAAACAATAAAACAGTGTTATACCCTGAATTCCGGGCTCTCCTAGCAGTGTGTGGTGGTCCGAAAAACCCACCAGAGGGCAAACACTACAAAAAGGTTGCCAGAATTTCACCGTACAAATAACACTACTGTTTTTTTTTTTTTTTTGGTAAAAAAAATCATCGGTAAAGTTTTGGCTACTTTTGACCGTAAAAATCTCAAAGAAAAATGTCACAGTGTTGCTGACTCAGCAAATTGGTGCACTAATCTAATAACTCTCATCACCAATCAATTAATTTGGGATTTTTTCCGACTTACAAGACGTCATTTCCAGACTTTCCAGTTGTCAGGACTGCAGCTTTCCAAGAATAAACGCACAAAAGGATGCTTTCTCTGACTGACAGACGCAGCTGTTTTATTTTATTCTGACGATGCCTAACTTGACGTCCTGTCGACCCAGCGTGAGGTCGTTGCAACGATGATCCCCCCCGCCGTTCGCCCAGGGTCGTTGTTGACACTGAAAAGCGGTTGGAAATACACTCCGAGCCTTCCATCACCTTCACCCGGCGATGATCTTTGTTTCAAATCCAACTGGCTGCCTGCTTGTCAAACATGGACGCCGATCACACGTCCCTTAAATTCTCTGCCAGAGTCTCCATTTTCTCTGACTGGCCTCCAGAAACATGGCCGCCTACTTCTTCAAATAATAACGCCGTTGTTTGCACAGGTCCGGTCCAAAGTAGCAATACTTTGATACCAGGGTGAAAAATAAACGTCGACACCTGCTGTTTTTAGTATCGTCAGTACTGGCGAAAAGTGGACAGGAATTTGGTGTAAAAACACAAGCTAAACTAGCACCTGCTTTCCATCCATCCATCCAACTTCTTCTGCTTATCCGAGGTGGGGTCGCGGGGGCAGCAGCCTAAGCAGGGAAGCCCACACAACCCTCTCCCCAGTCAATTTGCTTTTCCGGTAGGAATTCCATGTGAAAACCGTATGTGCGCCAGCCGCCGATACTCAGGAGTGGAACTGAAATACTTTGATGTCTAGGAGTGTGTGGATGTTGGAACACTTCAAGTCGGTTGAGAAATGCGGGAAATGCAGTAGATCGTAAAATGTCTACCACCATATATATATAGAATACATACATATTGTATACATACATACACATACATATATATATATATATACATATATATACACATACATACATATATATTGTCAGAATAATTGTATCTAAGTTATCACAATACTGTGTGTTTCAATGAGTTCCCAGGCGAGCAGACAAAAGCTGTCTTTGATCTTACCAATCAAAAGGCTTGTAAAATGCTACTGTGTAGGATGGGAAGCAACATGAAGGTGTTGGTTTCTTTGATTAAGGAAGATTTTGTCTTGACGTGAGATCTACAAAGCGGAGAAGAAGAAAGTCCTAACCCCCTCCCCCTCCAGGCACCTTTTCTTTTAACTGTTTTGTAACCAAAGGCGGCGGCTGTTTACGACTACCCTTCCTTTAGAAACAGCCGTTGCCATGCAATCAGGGAAAGTCCAAATAAAAGAGGAGGCGTACAATGAGCTAAATTAATTTCTGTCTCTGTTTAATTCCTTGCTTATTGTCTGTTTAATAGATGTCATCAGCGTTTGAACCTGACATATAAACATGTATACACATTTTACATACATACACATTCTGTACACACACATATATATATATATATATATATATATATATATATATATATATATATATATATATATATATATATGTAATATTCACACTTATGTACATGTATACATACACATTTGACACCTATATATACATATACAAATTATATATATATATGTATATATATATATATATATATATATATATATACATATACAAATTATATATATATATGTATATATATATATATATATATATATATATATATATACATATATATATATATATGTCTTGATTGGATTATCTCATGATTGAGGGAACTCCTCATGAAACAGTTCTGTAGAGATGAAGTAGTCTTGTGATTTTTCCCACACCTACATAAATGTATATATATATATATATATATATATATATATATATATATATATATATATATATATATATATATATATATATATATATATATATATGTATATATATATATATATATATATATATAAATGATAAATGGGTTGTACTTGTATAGCGCTTTTCTACCTTCAAGGTACTCAAAGTGCTTTGACACTACTTCCACATTTACCCATTCACACACACATTCACACACTGATGGAGGGAGCTTCCATGCAAGGCGCTAACCAGCACCCATCAGGAGCAAGGGTGAAGTGTCTTGCTCAGGACACAACGGACGTGACGAGGTTGGTACTAGGTGGGGATTGAACCAGGGACCCACGGGTTGCGCACGGCCACTCTACCACTGCGCCACGCCGTCCCTAATATACATATATATCCATCCATCCATCCATTTCCTACCGCTTATTCCTCTTTGGGGGTTGCGGGGGGCGCTGGCGCCTATCTCAGCTAAAATCGGGCGGAAGGCGGTGTACACCCTGGACAAGTCGCCAACTATATACATATATATATATATATATATATATATATATATATATATATATATATACATATACATATACATATATACATACATATACAAATTATATATACATACATCTTCTTTTATACATGCATATATACATACATATACAAATATACATACAACTTATTATAAACATGCATATATACAAACATATAGACACATACATACAGACATACAGACATAAATATACATACTTTTCCAGTGAGGGCTCTCTTCAGGTTTCTAATTGGCAAAAAGGGCTGTAATACTGGGAGGTTCTAGCGCCACCTGTTGGACTGAGCATTATAAGGATGGAACAACACAAGGTTCAGGATCAGACGCCAACACGTGGCCGAGAAGAGACCGCCGTCACTTTGACCCAGCGCTCGGCATCAGACGGTGGTCACATTATGCGGCCCATAGGGGCCGGCCTCTTATCAGCGATGGCGGCTCTCAGTGAAGAGACGAGCGTACCTAAAAAAAGAAAAGAAGGCTGTCTCCGTGGCGATGCCAAGTCTTTGATCTGCTGGCCAACGTGGCTTTGAAGCCAGCTTATCAGCGAGCGCAAGGCTCCTTCCTTTTCCCGCCACCAATGGCGACGCCTCCTCTTCTCAGCTTCAGCCCTTCCTGGCACCTGCGACTCCTTGCCTCCTTTTCCTTCCATCCTTCCCCGCATCCGTCCTTCCTCTATCCTCCATCCTCCACCGTTTCACTCCTCCTCTCACTTTTCTTCCATTTTGCAGCGTGTTGACTCAAAATCCGCCTAAGACGGGTCGGTTGACAAATCAGAACGACGACAAGTGAGCTTCTCAATCAGGGCATCATTTGTTCATTCATTTTTCAAAATAAAAGCCACACTAAAAACAAATGTATTTCAATATTCAATCCCTTCAGAATTATCTGCAAATTATGCTTGGCCTCGTAATTTTGTCAGATGCTCGCGATTTCCCCACATATTTTAAAACTCCGGAAGTTCCTACTCTTTGAACCCTGCGTCTTACAAAACTGTGCGGCAAATTTATGTTTTTTTTTTTTTTTTGCGAACAATAAAAAAATATATATATATAAATACACTGAAAAGGTGTGTTATTGAAAGCTGCTGCAGTGCCCTTCTGTTTAGACTGGCTTTCAACCGGAAGTAGAAGTGTCATGCCATCTTCTAGCCGTCCATAACGTTCCTACTCATACGGATTCTTTAGTCATCACATAATAAAGTATTTGAATAAACCCACCTCAAACAGTTTCACCACTTAGTTGGGGTTAGGGATAGGGTTAGGGTTAAGGTTAGGGAAGACGCTTAGTTGATGGCTTACTGGTTGAATGATAAGGGCATGCAGAATAAGGCATTAATAAGTACTTAATAAGGCATTAATAAGTCATTTAAATGATTAATTAACAGCCAATATTTGACCAATGTGCATGTTAATAAGCAACTAATTAAAGTAAAGGTAAAGTACCAATGATTGTCACACACACACTAGGTGTGGAAACCTTTGTCTTCTGCATTTGACTGATCCCCTTGATTACCCCCTGGGAAGTGAGGGGAGCAGTGGGCAGCAGCGGTGCCGCGCCCGGGAATCATTTATGATGATTTAACCCCCAATTCCAACCCTTGATGCTGAGTGCCAAGCAGGGAGGGAATGGGTCCCATTTTTTATAGTCTTTGGTATGATTCCCAACCCACCGATCTCAGGGTAATTAACACTTTAGTATGGGGAACATATGAACCATTAATTAGTTGCTAATTAACATAGGGTTTGGGTAAGGGTCAGGGATAGGGTTAGGGTTGGGGTTGGGGTTGGGGTTAGGGATAGGGTTAGGGTTAAGGTTAGGGAAGGCTCTTAGTTAATGGCTTACTGGTAGTATGATAAGGCCATGCAGAATAAGGCCTAAATTAGTACTTAATAATGACTAATTAACAGCCAATATGTTACTAATTTGCATGTTATTAAGCAACTAATTAATGGTTTATGTGTTCTCCATACTAAAGATTTACCAAAATTAATACTTTTGTATGGGGAACATATGAACTATTGGTGAGTTTCTTATTAACATTGGGTTAGGGTCAGGGTCAGGGTCAGGGTCAGGGTTGGGGTTGAAGTTGGGATTAAGGGTGGGGGTTGGGGTTAGGTATAGGGTTAGGGTTAAGGTTAGGGAAAACTCTTAGTTAATGGCTTACTGGTTGTATAAGAAGGCCATGCAGAATAAGGCATTAATAAGTACTTAATAATGACTAATTAACAGCCAATATGTTACTAATTTGTATGTTAATAAGCAACTAATTAATGGTTCATATGTTCCCCATACTAAAGTGTTACCAAAATTACCACTTTAAAATGGGGAACATATTAGTTGCCTATTAACATAGGGTTAGGATCAGAGTCAGGGTCAGGTTTGGGGGTAGGGTTGGGGTTGGGATTAGGAGTAGGGGTGGGGATTGCGGTTAGGGATACGGTTAAGGTTAGGGAAGACTCTTAGTTAATGATTTATCGGTTGTATAACAAGGCCATTGTCATGTTTTGTGGTCACGTTCTGTTTTGTTTTGTATTCATTGGGCACTCTTGCTTGTTTTGTTACCATGCCAACCCATCAATTTTCACCTGTTATGTGTTCACGATTCATGCACCTGATTTGTCTGGACTCACGCACCTGTCATCACTGCACCTATTTAAGCCTGCAGTTGCCAGGCAGTCAGCCTGGTGACACCACCCTCTATCACCTCCTACACACCCTCGTAATCCTTGCTGATGAACCATGCTGCCTTTTTCATACTCTTAAGTTTTCTTAATTCACGCCATAGTTTACAAGTTTTGTTTTTTGACCATAGTTTTGCTTTAGTGCAAGTTTTTGTTTTCATAGCCAAGTTTTTGTACCTCCTCTGTGAGCGCTTTTCGTTGGTACCTTTTTTTGAGTTATTAATTAAAAGATGTCCTTACCTTCACACCATGTCCGTTCCAATCGCTTTGCACCACGGGAAAACAAACCACACCATAGTCCTCGTCTTGACAGCCATGCAGAATAAGGTTGTCGTGATCCAAGACTTGGATCATGTCATGTTCTGTGTTTGTTTCTGTTTCGTTATCACCGCCTGTTTAATATTTGACGTCTTTAGTTCCCGCTGGCACTTCCTGTTTTGTTTCTGTTGTCTAAGTGACTCATTAGTGTCACCTGTGTCTTGTTTGTCTTCGCGCACCTGATTGTTGATTATGCCGTCTATTTAAGACCGCTTATGTTTGCCTTTCGTTGTCGGACTCTTATTTGCTTCATGCAACAAGTGACACTGCTCTTCCCGCATTGTGGTAACTACCTTTCGTACTCTATTAGCTTCAATGCTATTTTGTTTGTTTGTCCCTAGCTTATACGCTAGCGCCTTCTGTTCCCTTTGTTCTTTCTAGCACATATGCTAGTTCTTTTGGTTTTTGTTAGTGCCTTTGTGCAAGTGTCTTTGTTTTTAGTTTGTTTTATAGTATTAATAAATTACTGTTCCTACCTTCACGCTGTGTTCCATCTTCGCTGCACCCACAGGAGAACGCAAACGCTAGGCGTCACAAAGGCATTAATAAGTACTTAATAATGACTAATTAACGGCCAATATGTTACTAATTTGCATGTTAATAAGCAACAAACTAATGGTTCATATGTTCCCCATACTAAAGTGTTAGCTTATTTTTAATAAAAAAAAGGAAAACAATTGTTAAGATTGCTTTATTTTCTTTTTATTTTTTTTGTATTTCCAAGTAAAAGGCATTGAACCCCGCAGATGGATGGCGCATGAAGACGGTCCTCTCCCCCGTACAGGAAAATGTCCAACGCTCATTTTGCGACTACAACCCGCTTCCAACACGCTCCCGTCACCTTCTGCCGCCAAGCATTAACGTGTCAGCGCTAAGTACACCTTTTTAGGTCCTCGCGCTGGCACAAAGTAAGCCGGCTGACAACGTCAGGGGGATAAAAGGATGCTGACAAAAGGTGCAGTACATGGTGTTCCCTGGTGTTACTTCAACCTAGTGCTGCCCGCCACTTTACATGCATCCTCTCCGCACCGCCAGCACTCGGAGGTCGGCCTGGCGCTCTATTTATGTGCGTGCAAAATAATCTGAGCATAATTAAAGACGAGAGTTTATGCGATTCTGGTAGGAATGCCCCCAATCATTGCTGAAGGACTGCAGAATAAACTTTAAAAAAAAGTTGGAATAAACCGTAGGTGTAACGCCTTCGGGGCTCCTTCAAGGATGCAGCTCGGGCTCGGACACAGCGTGAGGTAAGAAATAATGATTTATTCAACTAAAAACAGACTATGAACAGAAATCTTGCACGAGGCAGAAAAGGCAAAACAAAGAACTAGCATGGGAGCTAGAAAGAACTAAAGGCGCTAGCATGCGAGCTAGAGAACAAACAAAGGATCAGCGCGGAGGCTAGCAAGTACAGGAATGGAATTACCGAATCGAATATCAAGGATGTGCGAACACAAATTTGCGTGTAACACAAACTTATGAAGCGAGGACGAGTCAACTGAAATGGCAGGCTTAAATAAGGAGAGGAATTACAAACAGGTGTAAGTCCGGAAACAACAAGCAGGTGACACCCATGCGTGGCTATGGCAACGGAACCAACAGGAACTAAGGAAGTCAAACGCTAACAAGATGAAATACAAAAATGGAACAAAAGCAGAATATGACATGATCCGGGCACAGATCATGACAGTAGGAATGGTTTGAAAAATGAAGAGCTGAAGTTGGCACGTTGTGTAAATGGTAAATAAAAAACAGAATACATTGATTTGCTAATCCTTTTCAACTTATATTTGTCATGACTTGGACTTTGGTGTGGTTTGTTTTCCCGAGGTGCAAAGCAACTGGATCGGACACGATGTGAAGATAACATATTTTAGTCTTTAGTCTTAACTCAAAAAAGGAACAAGCGAAAGGCACTCACAAAGAAGGTACAAAAACTTGGCTATGAAACAAAACTATTACAACAAACTAAGGACATAAAACATAACTTGCAAACCGTGGCATGAATAACAAAACTTACGGGGAACGAGAAAAGAGCATGGACTATCAGCATGGAACAAGGGTGTGTAGAGGATGATAGAGGGTGATGTCGCCAGGCTGACTGCCTGGCAACTACAGGCTTAAATAGTGCTGTTGTTCTTGCAAACAGATGCGTGAGTTCAAATGAATCAGGTGCGTGAGTCGTGAGGACAGGTGAACTGATTGGTAGGCATGGAAACGAAACAAAGGAGTGAAAAATCAGGAACTAATGGAGTCTTGAAGTAATCCAACACAACTAAACAAACCATAATCACAGAGACATGACAATATTTAAATGAATAGACTGCAAAGACAAGATATTTAATGTTCCAGCTGAAAAACTTAATTTATTTTTTTGCAAATTTACTTACAATTTAATGGCAGCAACACATTGCAAAAAAGTTGTCACATGGGCATTTTTACCACTGTGTACCATGGCTTTCCTTTTATCAACACTCAGTAAACGTCTGGGAACTGAGGAGACACATTTTTGAAGCTTTTCAGGTGGAATTCTTTCCCATTCTTGCTTAAATTACAGCTTCAGTTGTTCAACAGTCCGGGATCTCCGTTGTGGTATTTCAGGCTTCATAATGCACCACACATTTTCAATGGGAGACAGGTCTAGACTACTCTCTAGTACCCACACTCTTTTACTATGAAGGCTTGGCATTGTCTTGCGGAAATAAGCAGGAGCGTCCGTGATAGCGTTACTTGGATGGCAACATATGTTGCTCCAAAACCTTAATGTACCTTTCAGCATTTATGGTGCCTTCACAGGTTTGTAAGTCACCCATGCTTTCGGCACTAATACACCCCCATACCATCACAGATGCTGGCTTTTGAACTTTGCGCCTATATCAATCCGGATGGTTCTTTTCCTCTTTGATGCGACGTCCACAGTTTTCAAAAACAATCTGAAATGTGGACTCGTCAGACCACAGAACACTTTTCAACTTTGCATCATTTCAATCTTAGATGAGCGTTTCTGGGTGTTGTTGATAAATGACTTTGGCTTTGCAAAGTAAAGTTCCAACTTGCACTTAGATATGTAGCGACAAACTGTAGTTACTGTAAGTGGTTTTCTGAAGTGTTCAAGAGCACATGTGGTGATGTCCTTTACACACTGAAGTCGCTTTTTCATTTTTTTATTCTGTTTTTTTTTTTACGATTTACAGACTCTGCCAACTTCACTGGTTTTGGGTTTTATAGAATGAATGGTAGAAATGATTGAACTTTGAAATGGTTTGAATCTTGAAGATCGGAAACTGTACAGGAGATGTACGATGAATATATAAATGATAAATGTACATTATGTCTTAATAGTTTGAATTAAACTTCTGTAAAATTTTACCAAAAATTCTTGTTTTTATGATCGTTTCTAGGATCCTAACCTACATTGCTCGGATGAATGCCGTCCGTGGGTGTTATCCACTCGGCCAAATAGCCTAGTTACCAAAAAAAAAAGTACAAATTTGCTCGTTAAAGGGAATGATTCAACCATGTGCAGCCCTTTGAGACACTAGTGATTTAGGGCTATATAAGTAAACATTGATTGATTGATTGATTGAACCATTGAAGATGACGAGTCTACCCAGAATTCAATGGTGCGAAAGTACCATCTTTTCAGTTAATTTTGGGGATGAAGCTATTTTTTTATTGCGATTATCTATGAAACATTTACTTGCAAACTGTCAAAACTTGGGACTATGGTGCGGCTTTCTGCGGGGATAGTTTTCCCGAGATGCAACAGAACTGGATCGGGCGTGGCGTGGAGGTAAGTACTTGATTTAATATTTGACTATAAAACGTGCAAACACTGGAAACAAAACGAACACTTTGACGTAAACTGTGGACACGAAACAAAAGACACTAACTGCGGCACAAATAAACAAAAAAACTTACTTGTGGTGATGTGAGCAGGGCAGCATGAACTATGAAATTGCATGAACGAGTAAACATGGCATGAAGCAGAGTGCAGACGCCAGAACGACCAACAGAAAGTGACAGGCTTAAATAGTCTCTTCATGATTGAAAACAGGTGCGTGAGTCCAAATGAGTCAGGTGAAACCAGTGAGTTGTCATAGAAACAAAACAAGGGGGTGAAAAAGAAGGAACTAATGGAGCCTCGAAGTAACATAACACAACTAAACAAAACATGACACAAACAAGCTAAAGTTAAAACCCTAATTTATACTTTTAGTGGAATTATGATGTCACTTTAAGCTTGAATATGTGAGTCATCAAATACAAAAAAAATGTTCATGTCAATGCTGTAACAAGCCAAGGCTAATGGACTTATTTTGCTACGTGAAGCTTCTCATTAAGTTTATCACACAAAAACAATACACAATCATCTAATAACAACTCATGAAAGACTGTTAATTTATAGTTATATAATGTACGTGATCAATAAAAGTGATAATTTATTGAAATATAACAAACGTTGCCACTGTGTACTCACAAACAGGTCAAAAATTACATAATCACCCATAATTAATTTCTGCGAAAGTATTGCTTTTTTGCTCATTTCACAATAAATAATTTTGTGGGTTTTTTTTTTTTAGAACAACAATTATATTATTTGATGGTGTTGAACATTTACTTGTGTTCAAGGTTATTTTCAGGGAGGGAGAAGTGTGGAAATTGATGTTTTGCTTACCACACACACACACACACACACACACACACACACACACACACACACACACACACACACACACACACACACACACACACACCACACACACACACACACACCTAGACAGGGGGAGGACAGAGTGTAGGTACACAGAACATCAGAGGGTCAATTGTGCGAGAAAATGAGAGCAGACAGTGTCGACAAACAATGCTGCTACCTTGTGTGAGAACCGCGGGCGCAGAAATGAGAATCCTTGTGGGATGCGGAAACTGGCAGAGAAATTTTCCGCGCAACGTTCATATTGTTTTCACTCTGCCAGCGTTGGTGGGTCTGATGGACGCCATTGCATTTTGTGGCTTTTAATGCCTCACAAATCAGGCACTTTTATATTAAAACACTGAACGGATGTTTATTGGGATAAGGTAAACGCCTGTTTACCTTATCCCTGCCAACACTGAACAGATGTTTATTGGGATAAGGTAGACACCTGTTCGGTATTTTAACACAAGACCGTTTGATTGGGAAGGATTAAAAGCCACAAAATGCAACGGGTCCATCAGACCCACAAACGCTGGCTGAGTAACAACGATACAATAAAACGTGCAAACAATAGGAGCTCGCAACGGAGGCACAACATTTAACGCTGGAAACAAAACAAGCACTTTGACGTAAACTGTGAACATGAAACAAAAGACACTAACTTTGGCATAAATAAACAAAAACCTACTAGCGATGATGTGAGCAGGGCAACATGAACTATGAAATAGCATGAAAGAGTAAACATGGCATGAAGCACAGTGCAGAGTAAGCAGCAGGCCTAGACTGGAGGAGGACAGAGTGTAGGTACACAGAACATCAGAGGGTCAATTGTGTGAGAAAATGAGAGCAGACAGTGTCGACAAACAATGCTGCCACCTTGTGTGGAAACCGCGGGTGCCGAAACAGAAAATGAGAATCCCTGTAGGATGCGGTAACTGGCAGAGAAATTTTCCGCGCAACGTTCATATTGTTTTCACTCTGCCAGCGTTGGTGGGTCTGATGGACCCTGTTGCATTTTAGGGCATTTGATGCCTCACAAATCAAGCACTTTTATATTAAAATACTGAAGGGATGTTTATTGGGATAAGGTAAACACCTGTTTAAACACCTGTTTACCTTATCCCTGCCAACACTGAACAAATGTTTATTGGGATAAGGTAGACATCTGTTCGGTATTTTAACATAAGACCGTTTGATTGGGAAGCATTAAAAGCCACAAAATGCAATTGGTCCATCAGACCCAAAAACGCTGGCTGTGTAACAAAGATACAATAAAACGTGTAAAAAAAAAAGTAGTAGGCAGCAGACCTAGAAAGAAGGAGGACAGAGTGTAGGTACAAAGAATATCAGAGGGTCAATTGTGCGAGAAAATGAGAGCAGACAGTGTCGACAAACAATGTTGCAACCTTGTGTGGGAACCGCGGGCGCAGAAACACAAAATGAGAATCCCTGTGGGATGCGGAAACTGGCAGAGACATTTTCCGTGCAACGTTCATATTGTCGTTACCCAGCCACCGGATGTAGCAAGTCTGAAACCGGGCGATGTTTTGACATATGGAAATTGTCTGAACCAATACCCGGTAGTACAAATGGAATTCGGTCGATGCCTATGAAACTAACTGGGCCACAAACCATAGTGTTTGTGTTCCATTTCCCGGGAAGTAATGAGGAGACTTTCGAGGCGGTTCCTGCCGGCAAACTAGTGGAGGTGTGTATTATTAGAATACAGTCTATCTTATTACATCCACTAAAGTGGCAATAAAAAAAAATAAAAAAATCCACTAACTACTGCTCCAGTTGGGCTTCTGACAGAATTCTGTGTCTGGGAAGTTTTACAGACGGCAGCAACAAATACTCTTTCAAAGGTTTAACTTCCGCAGAGGACTTTGCTGTCGCAGAGTCATGTTTTTTTTTTCTTGGTTGTCTCCAAGTAGGACGCATTCCCATTAAAGCCATTTGCAAGGCTCCTTGTTCCGGGTACAGAATATAAAGCCCTTTTTTTTTTTCAAACGGGAGAGAAGGTGTCTTTATCTCCCAACATGGGATTTGTTCCTTACAATCACTTTTAAAAAGGTTTCTTAATTTCCCGCGTGCATTTCGCATTTGTCATCAAAAACACATTCCAGGGCACGAAGCTATATTTAGACTGGCAAGCACGGAAAAGGGACGATATTTGTCAAGTGACGGGAGCTCATCCGCGATGGCGCCGTGTTTCCGATGCGATCGCCACGCTAAACGCCGTTTAGAGGCCGCGCCGCCCTAATTAGAGGAGACACCACCGACGGCATCTGAGGCGAGAGCTTCATGCACGTTCTCTGGGGAATTCCGAATATACGTTAAAAAAACTCACGTTTGACTCAGTCCCTCCAAGATTTCATGTGTTTTTTTGTGACAGTTGCGGCCGGAAGTGTCGTAATCTTGCTCAGAAAGGTGCAACAAAAAGGCTTTTTCTTGGGGGGGGGGGGGGGGGGGGGAGAATATTGAGTCAACCTACAAACCCCGTTTCCACATGAGTTGGGAAATTGTTTTAGATGTAAATATAAACAGAATACAATGATTTGCAAATCATTTCCAACCCATATTCAGTTAAATATGCTACAAAGACAACATATCTGATGTTCAATCTATCTTTAGAATTTGAGGCCAGCAACACGTGCCGAAGAAGTTGAGAAAGGTGGCAATAAATACTGATAAAGTTGAGGAATGCTCATCAAACACTTATTTGGAACACCCGACAGGTGTGCAGGCTAATTGGGAACAGGTGGGTGCCATGATTGGGTAAAAAATGCTCAGTCTTTCACAAGAAAGGATGGGGCGAAGTACACCCCTTTGGTCCACAACTGCGTGAGCAAATAGTCAAACAGTTTAAGAACAACGTTTCTCAAAGCGCAATTGCAAGAAATTTAGGGATTTCAACATCGACGGTCCATAATATCATCAAAAGGTTCAGAGAATCTGGAGAAATCACTCCACGTAAGCAGCATGGCTGGAAACCAACATTGAAAGACCTTGACTTTTGATCCCTCAGACGAGACTGTATTAAAACCAACTTCAATTTCAAAAGGATATCACCACATGAGCTCAGAAACACTTCAGAAAACCACTGTGACTAAATACAGTTTGTCGCTACATCTGTAAGTGCAAGTTAAAGCTCTACCATGCAAAGCGAAAGCCATTTATCAACAACATCCAGAAACGCCGCCGGCTTCTCTGGGCCCGAGTTCATCTAAGATGCACTGATGCAAAGTGGCAAAGTGTTCAGTGGTCTGTTGAGTCCACATTTAAAATTGTTTTTTGGAAATATTAGACATCATGTCTTTAGGACCAAAGGGGAAGCAAACCATCCAGACCCATCGACGCAAAGTTCCAAAGCCAGCATCTGTGATGGTATGGGGGTGCATTAGTGCCCAAGGCATGGGTAACTTACACATCTGTGAAGGCACCATTAATGTTGAAAGGTACATACAGGATTTGGAACAACATATGCTGCCTAATAAGCGCTGTCTTTTTCATGGACGCCCCTGCTTATTTCAGCAAGACAATCCAAGCCACATTCAGCACGTGTTACAACAGCGTGTGGCTTTGTAAAAAAAAAAAAAAGTGTGTGGTAAAGAGTGTGGGTACTTTCCTGGCCCGCATCCAGTCCAGACCTGTCTCCCATCGACAATGTGTGGCGCATTATAAAATGTAAAATACGACAGCGGAGACCCCGAACTGTTGAACGACTGAAGCTCTACATATAACAAGAATGGGAAAGAATTTCACTTTCAAAGCTTCAACAATTAGTTTCCTCAGTCCCCAAACGTTTATTGAGTGTTGTTAAAAGAAAAGGTGATGTAACACAGTGGTGAACATGCCCTTTCCCAACTACTTTGGCACGTGTTGCAACCATGAAACTCTAAGGTAATTATTATTTGCAAAAAAAAATAAATACAAATTACGAGTTTGAACATCAAATATCTTGTTTTTGTAGTGCATTCAATTGAATATGGATTGAAAATGATTTTTAAATCATTGTATTCCGTTTATATTTACATCCAACACAATTTCCCAACTCATATGGAAACGGGGTTTGTATATGAATGGTGTTTGACAGCGTTGTGTACGGAGCAGAAGGGTCGTTCGTTCGTTCGTTACCATGAATTGGTTAAAGTGGACCCCAACTTAAACAAGTTGAAAAACTAATTCGGGTGTTAGCATTTAGTGTTCAATTGTACGATTGATTTGGGAAAAGCCAGAACCAAATACCTAAAATATAAGAATAAATGACCAAAAACAAAAATGGGCCAAAAAGCGACTTCCATTCGTTCGTTTCGTCGTTCGTTCGCATGAATTGATTAAAGTGGAACCCGACTTAAACAAGTTGAAAAACTTATTCGGATATTAACATTTAGTGGTCAATTGTACGATTGATTTGGGACAGAACTGAATACCTAAAATACAAGAATAAATTACCAAAAACAAAAATGGGCCAAAAAGAAACTACCGTTCGTTCAATCGTTCGTTCCCATGAATTGATTGAAGTGGACCCCGACTTAAACAAGTTGAAAAACTTATTTGGGTGTTACCATTTAGTGGTCAATTGTACGATTGATTTTGGAAAAGCCAGAACCAAATACCTGAAATATAAGAATAAATGACTAAAAACAAAAATGGGCCAAAAAGAGACTATTGTTTTTTTCCCATGAATTGATTAAAGTGAACCCCGACTTAAACAAGTGGAAAAACCTATTCGCGTGTTACCATTTAGTGGTCAATTGTACGATTGATTTGAGACAACCCAGAACCAAATACCTAAAATACAAGAATAAATGACCAAAAACAAAAATGGGCCAAAAAGAGACTACCGTTCGTTCGTTCGTTCGTTACCATAAATTGATTAAAGTGAACCCCGACTTAAACAAGTGGAAAAACTTATTCGCGTGTTACCATTTAGTGGTCAATTGTACGATTGATTTGGGACAACCCAGAACCAAATACCTAGAATACAAGAATAAATGACCAAAAACAAAAATGGGCCAAAAAGAGACTACCGTTCGTTCGTTCGTTCGTTCGTTACCATGAATTGATTAAAGTGGACCCCGACTTAAACAAGTTGAAAAACTTATTCGGGTATTACCATTTAGTGGTCAATTGTACGATTGATTTGGGACAAGCCAGAACCAAATACCTAAAATATAAGAATAAATGACCAAAAACAAAAATGGGCCAAAAAGATACTACCGTTCGTTTGTCCATCCGTTCGTTACCATGAATTGACCCCAACTTAAACAAGTTGGAAAACTTATTCGGGTGTTACCATTTAGTGGTCAATTGTACGATTGATTTGGGACAAGCCAGAACCAAATACCTAAAATATAAGAATAAATGACCAAAAACAAAAATGGGCCAAAGAGAGACTACTGTTCCTTCATTCAATCATTCGTTCGTTCGTTCGTTCGTTCGTTCGTTCGTTCGTTCGTTCGTTCGTTTGTTCGTTCCCATGAATTGATTAAAGTGGACCCCGACTTAAATTAGTTGAAAAACTTATTCGGGTGTTACCATTTAGTGGTCAATTTTACGATTGATTTGGGACAAGCCAGAACCAAATACCAAAAATATAAGAATAAATGACTAAAAACAAAAATGGGCCAAAGAGAGACTACTGTTCCTTCATTCAATCATTCGTTCGTTCGTTCGCTCGTTCGTTCATTCGTTCGTTCGTTCGTTCGTTCGTACATCCGTACGTTCGTTCGTTCGTTCGTTCGTTCGTTCGTTCGTTCGTTCATTCGTTTGTTCGTTCCCATGAATTGATTAAAGTGGACCCCGACTTAAATTAGTTGAAAAACTTATTCGGGTGTTACCATTTAGTGGTCAATTGTACGATTGATTTGGGACAAGCCAGAACCAAATACCTAAAATACAAGAATAAATGACCGAAAACAAAAATGGGCCGAAAAGAGACTACCGTTCGTTCGTTCGTTCGTTCGTTCGTTCGTTCGTTTTTTCGTTCGTTACCATGAATTGATTAAAGTGGACCCCGACTTAAACAAGTTGAAAAACTTATTCGGGTGTTACCATTTAGTGGTCAATTGTACGATTGATTTGGGACAAGCCAGAACCAAATACCTAAAATATAAGAATAAATGACTAAAAACAAAAATGGGCCAAAAAGAGACTACCGTTCGTCCGTTCGTTCGCTCGTTCGTTCGCTCATTCGTTCGCTCGTTCGTTCGTTCGTTCGTTTGTCCGTTCCCATGAATTGATTAAAGTGGACCCCGACTCAAACAAGTTGAAAAACTTATTCGGGTGTTACCATTCAGTGGTCATTTGTACGATTGATTTGGGACAAGCCAGAACCAAATACCTAAAATAGAAGAATAAATGACTAAAAACAAAAATGGGCCAAAAAGAGACTATTGTTCGTTCCCATGTATTGATTAAAATCAACCCCGACTTAAACAAGTTGAAAAACTTACTCGGGTGTTACCATTTAGTGGTGAATTGTACGTAATATGTACTTTACTGTGCAATCTACCAATAAAAGTCTAAATCAATCAAAAATTATGTTCATGCAGCTTGGAGAAAACTACATCTATGACTAGATATCTCATTCCAAAGGGTAGATACGCTGAAAATGGCTTTGTAGGTATGGAGGAAGCCGTCCTCACTACCTTTTTATTGTACAGGATGGCTGCCGACCGCTGAGACTCACCAATTAATTTACTTGACACTTTAACAATTTGATTGAGGGAATTCTTGTCCTTCAGTGACAGGTGACTGAACCACGAGACCAGGGAGAAAGACAACAAAGGGTCTATAAAAGCGCGGTACATCAGGATCATGATGATCCGAAAGAGTGGGGAGCAATCTGTGTCAAGGTGGAAAAACCATCCCTGAACATAAGAGGTAGTCTGCGACACCACCTGTCAACCACATACAACACTGTCCTTTCACGGATTCCTGAAAGACTCTGCAATTTAACCTCCGACAAATGACAGGAGTTAGGAACATTCTGGTCAGAGTAATGACCAGAATGCTATTTGTTTGGGGGATTCCGACTATTTTGGACTGGTAGTCGTCGATCCGCATGGATCATTCTGCCACACAATACCTCAATGCTAACGAGGAGACATTACACTCCAACGACTCGTTGGCTTTGACAGTTAGGATTGCTTGTTGGCATCAAAACATTTGTTCTTTTATTACGATTGTGGTCGGGTTGGGGTTTGTTCTCCCGGAATGCAGGACAGACAGCTCCGGACGACAGCGTGAGGTAGGAGATGATAATTTAATCATAGTAGACAGAAACAAACAAAGGAAAAACGTGACGATCGCACGGGAAGCTAAGATAACAGCTTAGCACAGGATCAAGATCAGGAATAATCCAAAGTGACGGTTGCATACCGTAAACAATGAACCCACACCGACTGTGGCGAGCAACGTGACTAAATAGCTCTCTGATTAGTGCTCAACTACAGGTGAACGTGCAGAGCACTAATCAGAGGCAGGTGAAACCAATTAGTACCCATGGAAACCAAAACAAACACCCAAAGTGCACAAAACAGGATCTAAGGGAGTCCAAAACTAACAGAACAAAACATGATCCGGATCACGGATATGGACAACAATAGGGCATACTTGCCAACCTTGACACTTCTGAATTTGGGAGAATGGCGGGGTAGGGGGGGCGGCGGCGGTTTTTGAGGTGGGCAGGGTTTGGTGGTAGCGTCCCGGAAGAGTTAGTGCTGAAAGGGGTTCTGAGTATTTGTTCTGTTGTGTTTATGTTGTGTTACGGTGCGGATGTTCTCCCGAAACGTGTTTGTCGTTCTCATTTGGTTCACAGTGTGGCGCATATTTGTAACAGTGTTAAAGTTGTTTATACGGCCACCCTTATTGTGACCTGTATGGCTGTTGACCAAGTATGCCTTGCATTCACTTATGTGTGTATAAAAGCCGCATATATTATGTGACTGGTCCAGCATGCTGTCCGTATGGAGGGAAAGCGGACGTGACAACAGTGTCACAGTCAGTCTGTCTGTTTTTCTCTGTGTGTCTTTGGGAGAGTGGGCGTGTTTTGGGCGTAGGCTTGGCTCCAGCTCTCAGCCTGACACAGCTGATCCCAGCACCCTAATCACTCACCTGCCTGCCATCAACTCATCACCTGCAGCCTACAAATGTTTGGACTCCACTCGGCGCGATTGCCAGATCGTTTCACCTTGCTACATGTGTTCCCTACTTGCCGTGTGTGCCTGCCTCAGCCTGCTAGTCTCGGCCTGCTAGCCACAGCCTGCTAGCCACAGCCTGCTAGCCTCAGCCTGCTAGCCTCAGTGTGCTCTCCTGGACTGCAAAGCCTAGGACTACAAGCTGCCTCCTTTTCCCTCAGGTTTTATTAATAATAACCCTTGAACACTATTTCAGCTTGTCTTTACTACATTTGGGTCCACCCATTTTACCCCCCCTTGTGACAAACAGGTTGTAGAGGACGCTAAAGGCAGTGCCTTTAAGTCACGCCCCCAATTTTTCTGTCCGTGTGGAAATCGGGAGAAAATCGGTAGAATGGTTGCCCCGGGAGATTTTCGGGACGGGCACTGAAATTCGGGAGTCTCACGGGAAAATTGGGAGGGTTGGCAAGTATGCGATAGAGCGAAACCATCCTCGCCCAAGCACACCCTCCTGGTTTTGGAGTAGAAATATTTGGGGGTTTGGCACCAGCCGCTAGACTAGATCTGACCAATCCAAGTCTATGAGCATTAACCGATGAAGCCTTCTCGGGTGTGAGTCGAAATGTCTTTTAACAGTCCAGTTGGGATCGATTGAATGTCCTGAGATGACAGGGACTGCTTTCATCTCAATTTATTAAACCGACGTATCCTGAATCATTAGATGAAGACGAAGGAGACAAAGAAGTAGAAAAAGATGGTGACGAAGAAGGAGACAAAGACGGAGAAGAAGATGAACAAAAAAGAATTAGAAGAAAGAAGACAGGAGACGAATAAGTAGAAGGAGAGGAAGGCAAAGACAGAGAAGAAGATGGAAAAGAAGAAGAAGAAAGAGAAGATGAAGAAGGAGGAGACGAAAGAGAAGCAAACGAAGGACATGAAGGAGACGAAGACGAAGGAGACAAAGACAGAGAAAAAGACAAAAAAGAAAGAAGAAGAAAAGACGAAGGAGACAAATAAGTAGGAAACGAAGACAAATACTGAGGAAAAGACAAAGAAAGAGAAGAATATGGAGAAGAAGACGAAGGAGAATAAAACAAAGACCATGAAGGATACGGAGGAGACAGAGAAGAAGATGAAAAATAAAGAAGAAGAAATTAGACAAATAAGTAGAAGGAGACGAAGACAAAGACGGAGAAGAATACAAAAAAGAAAGAAGAAGAAAGAGAAGATGGAGACGAATAAATGGGAGATGACAAAAAAGAAAGCAGAAGATGGAGGAGAAGAAGTAGAATGAGAGGGAGAAGGAGACGAAGAAGTAGAAAGAGAAGACGAAAGAGACGAATAAGTAGGAAACAAAGACAAATACAGAGAAAAAGATGAAGAAAGAGAAGAGTTAGGAGAAGAAGACTGAGGGGAAGAAAACAAAGGACATTAAGGAGACGAAGAAGGAGAAGGAGAAGACAAAAAAGAAAGAAAAAGAAAGAAGCTGAATATGTAGGAGACGAAGACAAAGACGGAAAAGAATGCAAAAAATAAAGAAGAATAAAGAGAACATAAAGGAGAAGAATAAGTAGAAGGAGAAGGAGTCGACAAAAAGAAAGGAGAAGAAGAAGACAAAGGAGAAGAAGTAGAATGAGAGGGAGGAGGAGACAAAGATTACAAAGGAGAGAAAGACGAAGGAGACGAAGACGAAATAGAAGAAGACAAAGAAGAAGAAGAAAAACCACCACTTTATGGTGACCTGGTAGAAGTATCTTTCCTGACAACTACTACTGCACAGGAGAAGACCTTCAGATAGTTCTGGGAGGTCTCAAGGTTTAGGTGGGCAGGTCCTGAGCCCGGAGGAGCTCAGATCATGCACACAGTTTTGTTCTAATGACCACTTATACGAGATCTGCCCTTCTAGGTTCCCCCAGTCAGGATGAGTCATGGTGGCTGAACATTGCACAGGACTGACTTTAATGATTTAGTAGGTGTAAAAAACGTTTTATAAAATGTTCCACTTTCACATTTCACTTTGCAACATGCAGACTTACAAGTGGATGGACGATATTGTCTCCAAGTGCATTCTGGGTAAAATTGCAAGCCAGTTGAACAATTTAACTACCAAGTTAAAGTGAGTGGCAGTTTATACAAACAAGAGTAGAGCGGCAAAGAAAAGGAAAACAGAGAGCAAGTGTAGCAGTTGTGTACTTTTTTTCGAGTGGTTCCTACTGTGGATCCAAGGTCACTGGCATGAGAAGCAAGTGTCCCGACTACCGAGCTAAAAGCCCAATCCATCCCTGCCGATAGAACAGGGTTTAAATGGCCGTCATGTTGATTAATCTACAACGTGGGCAGTCTGTGCCGTCCTACAGGGATCAGTCTTTAGACCCAAAGAGGTACTAAAGTGAAAGCCAGGCCGTGATTGACAAAACAATCTTCAAAACAATTTACAGAACAGTAACTTTGTTTTGTGGACTTGGAGAAGGCATTCGACTGTGTCCCTCGGGAAGTCCTGTAGCGTGTTCAAAGAGTATGAGGTATCTGTCCGCTCCCTGTATGATCAGTCAGTCTCAGAGCTTGGTCCGCATTTCCGGCAATTCGTCTGACTCGTTTCCATTGAGGATTGGACTCCACAAGGCTGCCCTTTGTGACCGATTCGGTTTACAACTTTTATGGACAGAATTTCTAGGTGCAGTCAGGGTGTTGAGGGGATCCTGTTTGGTGGCTACAGGATTAGGTCTCTGCTTTTTGCAGATAATATGGTCCTGATGACTTCATCCTTCCAGGCTCTTCAGCTCTCACTGGATCGGTTCCCGATTGACAAAACAATGTTCAAAACTATTCCCAGAACAGTCCCTTTGTTTTGTGGACTTGGAGAAGGCAGTCGACCGTGTCTCTCGGGAAGTCCTGTGACGTGTTCAGAGAGTATGAGGTACCCGTGTCCGCTCCCTATGTGATCAGTCTCGGAGCTTGGTCTGCATTGCCGGCAATTCGTCGGACCCGTTTCCATCGAGGATTGGACTCCGCCAAGGCTTCCCTTTGTCATCAATTAGGTTTACAACTTTTATGGACAGAATTTCTAGGTGCAGTCAGGGCGTTGTCAGGGCTACAGTATTAGGTCTCTGCTTTTTGCAGATGATGTGGTCCTGATGGCTTCATCTGTCCAGGCTCTTCAACTCTCACTGGATCGGTTCTTAGCTGAGTGTGAAGTGACTGGGATGACAATCCGAGACCGGTTCTTACCAAGAAAAGGGTGGAATGCCATCTCCGAGTTGGGGAGGAGATCCTGCTCTAAGTGGGGAAGTTCAAGTACCTCTGTGTCTAGGGAAGAGTGGATCTTGAGTCAGCAGTGATGCGGACCTTGTCGTGGTGAAAAAGGAGCTAAACTGGAAGGCAAAGCTTTCAATTTACCGGTCGATCTACGTCCCTATAATCACCTATGGTCATGAGCCTTGGGTTATGACCGAAAGGACAAGATCCCGGGTACAAGCGGCCGAAATGAGCTTCCTCTGTCGAGTGGTAGGGCTCTCCTTTGGAGATAAGCTGAGAAGGTCTGTGATTCGAAATCTGTTATTTGCTGCCCTGTGGGATAGTCTGGGAAGACAAGAGGCTCAGGGAGCACACCCTGAGAGAAAAGCAAGTGCTGGTAGGCGCACCATAGCCAGTTCTCCGAGAGACCGGAGCTCCGGCAGCCTCCCGCAGCTGTGAGGAGGTGCCGGTCGTCCTGGATTTCCCTTGCCATCGGATGCAACCCCCCACAGCCAAGAAGTGACGTTGGAGTCTGCGTGTCTCCCTTGTCGTAAAAGACCTCAACGGCGGAGTGGGCGGATGATGGTTGCGTAGAAGCTCCGCAACGGTCACAAAGGCGGAGGAAGGCTGCAGCAAAGATGGGCCCCCAATTGTCTTGGTGTCCATGCCATTGAACCCTGGCCTTCTCTTTGCCAAGGACAGTGTAATAATAATAATAATAATAATAATGGATTGGATTTTGTATTGCGCTTTCCTATTATTAGATACTCAAAGTGCTCACAGAGAAGTGGGAACCCATCATTCATTCACACCTGGTGGTGGTAAGCTACATTTGTAGCCACAGCTGCCCTGGGGTAGACTGACGCAAGCGAGGCTGCCAGTTTGCGCCTACGGCCCCTCCGACCACCACCAATCATTCATTCATCATTCATTCACCAGTGTGAGTGGCATCGGGGGCAAGGGTGAAGTTTCCTGCCCAAGGACACAACGGCAGCAATTTGGATGTCAAGGACCTGCAACCCTCAGGTTTCTGGCACGGCCGCTCTACCCACTACGCCACACCGCCCCTAGTGTGGTGGCTGTCTGTGCACCAGTTTCGCCATTTTAAAAGAGTCCACGCACAGGCATCCCACCAACAGGAGGACAATCATACTGGTTTCAAGTGATTGCCGACGAATATTGGAGAGGAGTTCCAAATAAAGCCGCTGCTCCTCGACATCGAGAGGAGCCGGGTGAGGTGATTCGAGCATCTGGTCAGAATGCCCCCGCGAACATCTCCCCGGGGGAGGTGTTTAAGGTGCGTTCGACCGGTAGTAGACCACGGGCAAGACCCAGGACACGATGGAGATACTATATCCCCCATCTAGCCTGGGAACGCCTCTGGATTCCCCCCCATCTGGGAGGAGCTGGACGAAGCGGCTGGGGAGAGGAAAGCTTCTGCTTCCCTGCTTAGGCTGCTGCCCCCGCGACACCACCTTAGATAAGTGTGAGACATTTG
The DNA here is from genome assembly GCF_033978795.1 of Nerophis ophidion. Classification (NCBI taxonomy): domain Eukaryota; kingdom Metazoa; phylum Chordata; class Actinopteri; order Syngnathiformes; family Syngnathidae; genus Nerophis; species Nerophis ophidion. The sequence continues at coordinate 60,183,033 of NC_084619.1, read as the reverse complement.
AGTGTCATTCTGACATTTGTTAGTGTTGTTTCTAACACACACACACACACACACACACACACACACACAGTCCTCCAGCAGCAGATTTATGAAGCAATAAAATCTCATCTCTTTGAAAAACACACGTACGCACAAACACACACACACACGCATAAACACACACACACACACACTGCAGCTTTGCATATCCTCCTCCGCCAACACACCCGAGACAGATGTTCTTAGTGATTATTACATCTGTTTCGGCAGCGCACACAAATCAGAGGCGAGACAAAAGCACTCCAGATGACATGGACATGTTTGATAGTGACAACAACGGGGACACCGGGGGGAGGGGGGGGGGGGGGGGGGTGGTTGGTGGAAATGAGTCCGAGTCAGTGGGTCTGGTCCAGCTCGGTCAACAGTGTGACATCGAGTACGAAAGAAGACGACGAGTGCAAAACAACTTTTTGCGAGTAAAAAAAAAACGATTAACAAATTAAAAATGTTGTTTTTGCAAGTAAAAAACAATTCAAAAGTAAAAAAACAACAACTACTTTTTGCGGGTAAAATAACAATTCACAAGTTAAAGAAACTATTTTTTGTGAGTAAAAAAAAAACATTCAAATGAAAAATACTTTTTGCAAGTAAGAAAACAATTAAAAAGTAGCAAAAAAATACTTTTTGCTAGTAAAAAAACGATTCACAAATAAAAAATGTAGTTTTTGCAAGTAAAAAACTATTAAAAACTAAAAAAACAACAACTACATTTTGCGGGTAAAATAACAATTCACAAGTTAAAGAAACTATTTTTTGTGAGTGAAAAAAAAACATTCAAATGAAAAATACTTTTTGCAAGTAAGAAAACAATTAAAAAGTAAAAAAAAAAAACTTTTTGCTAGTAAAAAAACTATTCACAAGTTAAAAAAACACTTGCAAGTAAGAAAAACAAAAAACTATTCACTAGTTAAAAAAATGACTTTTTGCAAGTAAAAAAACCCAACTTTTTGCGGGTAAGAAACAATACACTAGTTAAAAAAAACGACTTCTAGCCGGTAAAAATACGATTCACAAGTTTAAAAAAATGACTTTTTGCGAGTAAAAAATATTTTGCGTGTAAAAAAACGATTCACAAGTTAGAAAAATGACTTCTTGCAAGTAAAAAAAACTATTCACAAGTTGGAAACATTTATTTTTGCAAGTAAAAAACAATTCAGAAGTAAAAAAAAACACATACTTTTTGCGAATAAAAAAACGATTCACAAATGATAAAAAAATACTTTTTCGAGTAAAAAAACAATCCACAAGTTAAAAAAACGACTTTTTTGTGAGTAAAAAAGCGATTCTCAAGTTAAAAATTGTTTTTGCAAAAAAAAACTACTTCAAAGATTAAAAGAAACCTACTTTTTGCGAGTCTAATACGATTCACAAGTTAAAAAAACAGTTGCGAGTAAAAAAACAATTCAATAGTTAAAAAAAAAGTATTTTTGCGAGAAAAAAAAAACTTTTTGCGAATAAAAAACGATTTACAAGTTTAAAAAAAACCTACTTTTAGCCCGTAAACAATTCACAAGTTAAAAAAAAAACTACTTTTTGTGAGTAAAAAACTACTTTTTGCGAGTAAAACAAATACTTTTTGCGAGTAAAAAAAACGATTCACAAGTTAGAAAAATTTCTTTTTGCAAGTAAAAATCAATTCAGAAGTTAAAAAAAACTTACTTTTTGCGAAAAAAAGAACGATTCACAAGTTAAAAAACGACTTTTTGCGAGTAAAAAACGATCCACAAGTTAAAAAAATTACTATTAGCAAGTAAAAAACAATTCACAAGTTAAAAAAAGCGACTTTTTGCGAGTGAAAACACAACTTTTTTATCATGACGGAAACTATGGTGGGGTTTGTTTTCCCGAGGTGCAAAGCGATTGGACCGGACATGACGTGAAGGTAATGACATATTTAAATTTTATTTAAAAAAAAAGGAACAAACAATAAAGCGCTCACTGAGGGGGTATAAAAACTTGACTATGAAAACAAAACTTGCAATAAGGCAAAACTATGGTCATAAAACAAAAACTAGCACTATGGCATGGATAACAAAAAACTTACTTTGAACAAGATTTGGGCTTGGATCATCGGCATAAAGCAAGGGTGCGGAGAGGGTGATGTCGCCGGATGACTACCTGGCAACTGTGGCTTAAATAAAACTGTGGGGACTGAAAAAAACGATTCACTAGTTTAAAAAATGACTTTTTGCGAGTAGAAAATTTGACTTTTTACAAGTAAAAAAAATGATTCACAAATTAAAAAAATACTTTTTACAAGTAAAAGAAATCTAAAAGTTAAAAAAAACCTACTTTTTGCGAATAAAAAAACGATTCACAAATGAAAAAAAAAACATTTTTGCGAGTATAAAAACGTTTCACAAGTTAAAAACGACTTTTTGTAAGTAAAAACATATTTTTGTGAGTAAAAAACGATTCACAAGGGAAACGCAATGACTTTTAGCAAGTAAAACAACTATTTTCAAAACAAAAAAATCTTTCTGCGAGTAAAAAAACGATTCACACATTAAAAAAAAAACTTTTTGCAAGTATAAAAACTATTTTCTTTTCAACTGATTCTTTAATTGAAAGAACGATTTGCAAGTATATAAACAATTTAATAGAAAAAAAAAATGTTTGTATAAAAACTATAGTCTTTCACAAAAAAAACAATTTTCAAAATAAAAGTATGGTTCACAAGTAAAAGAGATGACTTTTAGCAACTAAAAAATCAATTCAAAAGTTTAAAAATAAAAGTACTTTTTCCGAGTAAAAAAACAATTCACAAGTAAAAAAAAACGACTTTTTGCGAATATAAACGATTTACAAGTTTAAAAAATTACTTTTTGCGAGTAAAAAAAACGTTTCACAAATTAAAAAAATGACTTTTAGCAAGTAAAAAAAATTCAAAAGTTTAAACAAAAATTACTTTTTGCGAGTAAAAAACAATTTACAATAAAAAAACACAATAACTTTCTGCGAGTAAAAAAACAACTTTTTGCGAGTAAAAAAAATAATTCACAAATTTAAAAAAAGTATGACTTTTTCCCAGTAAAAAACACATTTCTGCGACTAAAAAAGATTCACGAGTTAAAAAAACAACTTTTTGCAAGTATAAAAACAATTTTCTATAATAGCAAAAAATCCCTACAATAAAAACTATTTTCTTTCACTAAAAAAAATAAAAACAATTTGCAAGCCTAAAAACAATTTCCTCCAATTAAAAATAGGATTCACCAGTAAAAAAACATTTTTTCTTTCAAAAATAATTCCCATTAAACAGGCTGAGTATTACAAATAAGAATGCATGAACAAAGGTCCGTGAATGATGAGTAACATTCCAAAAAACAGCGAACAAGACAAGGTGTCATTATTTACGCCACGCAGCTCCCCGCTTCCTTCGCCCTCGTCCTACTTCCTGTCACTCTCCGTCTGCACGCCACCTTCACTTGCAGGAGGAACAAAATGGCGCACAAAGACCCCGCCTCACCCCGCATGACAGGCACTCTGTATTTCCACTTCAAAAATGCCTTCTTTTTTTGTGAAAATTCAAAAGTTAAAAAAAAAGCGACTTTTTGCAAGTAAAAAACAATTCAAAAGTTAAAAAACAACTTTTTGCGAGTAAAAAAAATACTTTTTGAGAATAAAAAAACGATTCACTAGTTGAAAAAAATGACTTTTTGCGGGTAAAGTAACAACTTTTTGCGAGTGGAAATAAACAATTCAATAGTTAAAAAAAAATACTTTTTGTGAGTAAAAAAATACTTTTTGCGAGTAAAAAACAACTTTTTGTAAGTAAAAAACAATTCACAGGTACGAAAAAATTACTTTTTGCAAGTAAAAAACAATTCACAAGTACGAAAAAATTACTTTTTGCAAGTAAAAAAAACGATTCACAAGTTATAAAAAACGACTTTTTGCCAGTAAAAAAACATACTTTTTCCTAGTAAAAAACAACTTTTTCAAGTAAAAAATTACTTTTTGCGAGTAAAAAAAAAGTTAAAAAAAAACTTTTTGCGAGTAAAAAACAACTTATTGCGAGTAAAAAAAACAACTTTATCTGAGTAAAAAAACAATTCACAAGTTAAAAAACTACTTTTTGTGAATGAAAAAACAATTCAAAAGTTAAAAAAAACAACAACTACTTTTTACGAGTAAAAAAAAAACAATTCACAAGTTTCAAAAAAAGACTTTTTGCACGTAAAAAAACAACCTTTTGCGAGTAAGAAAAAATACTTTTTGTGAATAAAAATATTCACAAGTTAAAAAAATTACTTTTTGCAAGTAAAAAACAATGCAAAAGTTAAAAAAAAATACTTTTTGCAAGTAAAAAAACGATTCACAAATAAATAATAAAAGCTTTTTGCAGGTAAAAAACAATTTTACAAGTTAAAAAAATGACTTTTTGCAAGTAAAAACATTACTTTTTGCAAGTAAAAAACAATTCAAAAGTTAAAAAAAACAACTTAATGCGAGTACAAAAAATACTTATTTGCGAGTAAAAAAAGATTCACATGTTAAAAAAACAACTTTTTCCAAGTAAAAAAAACAGTTCAAAGTTTAAAGAAAAAACCTATTTTAAAAAAAATGACTTTTTGCGAGTGAAAAAAATACTTTTTGGGAATAAAAATACGACTTTTTCCGAGTAAAAAAACTATTCACATGTTAAAAAAAACAACTTTTTGCGAGTAAAAAAATAGTTTTTGCAAGTAAAAAAACTATTCTCAAGAAAAAAAAAAATTCTCCGAGTAAAAAAACAATTCACGCGTTAAAAAAAAAAAAATTTGCAAGTATAAACATTTTCTTTTCAACTGTTTCTTTAAATGAAACAATTATTGGCAAGTATAAAAACATTTTTCTATAATAGAAAAAAAATCACGGGTATAGAAACTATTTTCTTTCAATAAAAAAAACTTTTTCCGTAATAAAAAAAAAATCGCTAGTAAAGAAACTGTTTTCTTTTACTAAAAAAAAAACAAAAAACAATTTGCAAGCATAAAACAGTTTCCCACAATTAAAAATATGATTCACAAGAAAAAAAGATGTTATTCTTTTAACAAAGGCCTGTGAATGATGAGTAACATTCCAAAAAACAGCGAACAAGACAAGGTGTCATTATTTACACCGCGCAGTCACTCAGTGGGACGCTTCCCGCTTCCTTCCCCCTCGTCCTACTTCCTGTCACTCTCCGTCTGCGCGCCACCTTTACTTGCAGGAGGAACAAAATGGCGCACAAAGACCCCGCCTCACCCCGCATGACAAGCACTCTGTATTTCCACTTCAAAAAATGCCTTCTTTTTTTTCTACCCCTTTTTGCACGGCTGACAGAAGCTTGTCTTTTTGACACAGACAGAGAGAGAGAGAGAGAGAGAGAGAGAGAGAGAGAGAGACCCAACCAGTGTGACAGAGTCACCCACGCACTGGCGGCCTTTTTGAACAAGTGGCACGCCGACTGACTGACTGACTGACTGACTGACTGACGCTGCTCCCACGTTTCACTTGAGGATACACACAGGAAAAAAAAACACACACAAAGAGAGACAAAAACACACACACTTGTGTCGACTTCCCGACTTCCTCGCCGCCCCCCTTCCACTTGTTAAAAGGCTTTCAGGGTCTTTGTAGACTTTGGTAGGGAGGAGTGTGTTGCTTCCCAGCGGAGACAAATAAAACACCGCGGCGTCTCAGGTGGAGTCAGACCGTGTCGGCGTGTGAAAGGTGCAGCGGCGCTAAAGTTGAAGTTAAACAATGTCAAAAGTATGTCACTCCTGCTCTTTCAACACGGACACCTTTTTTTCCTTTCCACTTTTTTTGATTAATGAGAAAAAAATATACACTAAGGCAGGGGTCACCAACCTTTTTGAAACCAAAAGATACTTCTTGGGTACTGATTAATGCCAAAGGCTACCAGTTTGATACACACTTAAATAAATGGCCAGAAATAGCCAATTTACTAAATTTACCTTTAATAAATAAATCTATATATATATAAAAAAAATGGGTATTTTTGTCTGTAATTTCTGTTGTACATTTTTGTTCATTTTACAGAAGGTTTTTTTTGTCAATCAATCAATGTTTACTTATATAGCCCTAAATCACTAGTGTCTCAAAGGGCTGCACAAACCACTACGACATCCTCGGTAGGCCCACATAAGGGCAAGGAAAACTCACACCCAGTGGGACGTCGGTGACAATGATGACTATGAGAACCTTGGAGAGGAGGAAAGCAATGGATGTCGAGCGGGTCTAACATGATACTGTGAAAGTTCAATCCATAATGGATCCAACACAGTCGCGAGAGTCCAGTCCAAAGCGGATCCAACACAGCAGCGAGAGTCCCGTTCATAGCGGAGCCAGCAGGAAACCATCCCAAGCGGAGGCGGATCAGCAGCGTAGAGATGTCCCCAGCCGATACACAGGCAAGCAGTACATGGCCACCGGATCGGACCGGACCCCCTCCACAAGGGAGAGTGGGACATAGAAGAAAAAGAAAAGAAACGGCAGATCAACTGGTCTAAAAAGGGAGTCTATTTAAAGGCTAGAGCATACAAATGAGTTTTAAGGTGAGACTTAAATGCTTCTACTGAGGTGGCATCTCGAACTGTTACCGGGAGGGAATTCCAGAGTACTGGAGCCCGAAATGAAAAAGCTCTATAGCCCGCAGACTTTTTTTGGGCTTTGGGAATCACTAATAAGCCGGAATCCTTTGAACGCAGATTTCTTGCCGGGACATATGGTACAATACAATCGGCAAGATAGGATGGAGCTAGACCGTGTAGTATTTTATACGTAAGTAGTAAAACCTTAAAGTCATATCTTAAGTGCACAGGAAGCCAGTGCAGGTGAGCCAGTACAGGCGTAATGTGATCAAACTTTCTTGTTCTTGTCAAAAGTCTAGCAGCCGCATTTTGTACCAACTGTATAGAGAATAAATGATGAAAAAAACACTTAATTGAACTGTTTAAAGGAAGAGAAAACACGAAAAAAATGAATATTACATTTTGAAACATGGTTTATCTTTAATATCGACTTTTTAAAGTTCAAAATTCAACCCAAAAAAAGAAAAAAGAAAAACTAGCTAATTTGAATCTTTTTGAAAACATTTAATATGGAACATCATTAGTAATTTTTCCTGATTAAAATTAATTTTAGAATTTTGATGACATGTTTCAAATAGGTTGAAATCCAATCTGCACTTTGTTAGAATATATAACAAATGGGACCAAGCTACATTTCTAACAAAGACAAATCATTATTTCTTCTAGATTTCCCACAACAAAAATGTTAAAATGAATTCAAAAGACTTAAAAATAAGATTAAAATGTGATTCCACAGATTTTTTAGATTTGACAGAATATTTTTTTTTAATTTTAATCATAAGTTTGAAGAAATACTTCACAAATATTCTTCGTCGCAAAAACAGAAGCTAAAATGAAGAATTAAATACAAATGTATTTATTATTCTTTACAATAAAAAATGAATACATTTAATTGAACATTGATTGAAATTGTCGGGAAAAAAGAGGAAGGAAATTAAAAGGCAAAAAGATATATGTGTTTAAAAATCCTAAAATCATTTTTAAGGTTGTATTTTTTCTCAAAAATTGTCTTTCTGAAAGTTATAAGAAGCAAAGTAAAGAAATGAATGAATTTATTTAAACAAGTGAAGACAAAGTTTTTAAAATATTTTCTTGGATTTTCAAATTCTATTAGGAGTTTTGTCTCTTAGAATTAAAAATGTCGAGCAAAGTGAGACCAGCTTGCTAATAAATAAATACAATTAAAAAAATAGAGGCAGCTCACTGGTAAGTGCTGCTATTTGAGATATTTTTAGAACAGGCCAGCGGGCGACTCATCTGGTCCTTACGGGCGACCTGGTGCCCGCGGGCATCGTGTTGGTGACCCCTGCACTAAGGTGACCCGATACGATATTTACTGTTGATATTGTCAAGACTTGGACTTTGGTGTGTTTTTTTTTTCCTGTGGTGCAAAACAACTGGATGTCATTAATTGTGAAACTAATGACATCTTTTAATTTTAACTCAAAAAGTACAAACAAAACAAAGGGTATAAAAAAGGCGCTCTCAGAGGAGGTACACAACTTGGCTCTGAAACAAAACTATTACCACAAAGACAAAAGTATGGACATAAAACAAAACTTGCAAACTATGGCATGAATAAAGAAAACCTACTTGGAACAAGAAAAGAGCATGAAAAAAAGGCAACATGGATCATCAGCATGAATGTAGAGGGTGATAGAGGGTGATGTCGCCAGGCTGAGTGCCTGGCAACTCCAGGCTTAAATAGGTGCAGTGATGACAGGTGCGTCAGTCGTAAACACATAACAGGTGAAAACTGATGGGATGGCATGGTAACCAAACAAACAAGAGTGCCCAATGAATCCAAAACAGAACAGAATGTGACCACAAAACATGACAGATATATTAGAAATAATAGAGTATTAAGATAAACAAAGAAACATTTTTTAAAAACATTTAATATATCTGATTTAATTATAGTAAATAATAATTAATATAATAATAATTAAATATTTCAATAAAATTTAATTAAATAATTTAAATAATAATTAACATAATAATTAATATAATTTAATATAATAATTTAATGTACTAATATAAAATTAAATAATTTGATAATATAACTGATCCATCCATCCATCCATCCATCCATCCATCTTTTTCCACTTATCCGAGGTCGGGTCGCGGGGGCAACAGCCTAAGCAGGGAAGCACAGACTTCCCTCTCCCCAGCCACTTCACCCAGCTCCTGCCGGGGGATCCCGAGGCGTTCCCAGGCCAGCCGGGACACACAGTCTTCCCAAAGTATCCTAGGTCTTCCCCCGGATGTGCCCGAAACACCTCCCTAGGTTTCCTCGGGTGGCATCCTTATCAGATGCCCAAACCACCTCATCTGGCTGATCGATACAGCGTCCGCATTACTGAAGACGCCGCACCGATCCGCCTGTCGACCTCACGATCCGCTCTTTCACAAGTTAAAAAAAGCACTTTTGCTGGTAAAAAAAAAAAAAAGATTTACAAGTAAAAAAAAAAAACGCTTTTTGCAATTAAAAAAAAAAAAAAAGTTAAAAAAAACTTTTTGCTAGTAAAAAACAATTCACATGTAAAAAAACAACAACATGCTGTGAGTAAACAAAACGATTCACAAGTTAAAAAAAATATTTTTTGTGAGTAAAAAAACAATTCACAAGTTAAAATACTACTTTTTACGAGTAAAAAAACAATTCACAAGTTAAGAAAACAACTTTTTGCGAGTAAAAAACGATTCACAAGTTAAAAAAATACTTTTTGCAATCAAAAAAACAATTCACAAGTTTGGAAAAAAAAACATCTATATGCAAGTAAAAAAGACCTAAGTTTAAAAAAAAATTATGCGAGTGAAATAAATTCACAAGTTAAAAAAACGACTATTTGCAAGTAAACAAAACGATTCACAAGTTTAAAAAAAATGCTTTTGGGAGTAAAAAAACTATTCACAAGTTAAAATGCTACTTTTTACAAGTAAAAAAACAATTCACAAGTTATAAAAACAACTTTTTGAGCGAAAAAAAAACCAGATTCACGAGTTAAAAAAATACTTTTTGCAATTAAAAAACAATTCAAATGTTTTGAAAAAAACGGCTATTTGCAGGTAAAAAAGCCCTTAGTTAAGAAAAAAATTCTGGAAGTAAAAAAAAAATTACAAGTTAAAAAAACGACTATCTGTGAGTAAACAAAACAATTCATAACTTAAAACTACTTTTTGCGAGTAAAAAACAATTCACAAGTTAAAAAAAACAACTACTTTTCGCAAATAAAAAAACGATTCACAAGTTAAGAAAACAGCTTTTTTTGCGAGCAAAACACGATGCACAAGTTAAAAATATGAAAATTTTTGAGTAAACAAAACAATTCATAACTTAATACTACTTTTTGCGAGTAAAAAAACTATTCACAGTTTAAAAAACAACAACTTTTTGTGAGTAAACAAAACGATTCACAAGTTAAAAAAAATACTTTTTGCAAGTAAAAAAATAATTCACAATTTAAAAAACAACAACTTTTTGTGAGTAAACAAAACGATTCACAAGTTAAAAAAAATACTTTTTGTGAGTATAAAAACAATTCACAAGTTAAGAATAAAAAACAATTTGCAAATAAAAAAACGTTGCTCAAGTTAAAAAAAATCCTTCTTTTTGCGAGTAAAAAAAACACTTCACAAGTTAAAAAAACAACTACTTTTACCAAGTAAAAAAACAAGTTAAAAAAAATAAGTTTTGCAGGTAAAAAATCTGCAGCAGCAGATCATAAGTAATAATTGTTTGATTTTTAGACTAATCACATAAATAATCACTGATTAATCGCAATTAAAATATTCACGAGTTGCAGCTGTAGTTGAAAGTATGAAATTCAGGGGCGAGAAAAACTAATTTTTGGGCCAATATGAAAAATGATAGACTTACACGGATAAATCTGATTACATCAAAAAAATGCTTGCATTAAAAAAAAAAAAAGTTTCAATGAGGAGATATAACCCGTACTGTGCTTTAAGGGATTAGGGTGAGTAAATGAAGTGCTACTTTTCTGTTATAATCTTCCCCTGAACTCATCGTAAACCAGTTTTTTCTCAAATAGTGGGGGTTGGTGCACGAGTGACCGGTAGGGAACGTGCTTCATCAGTATCGTGCTTCAAAACCCGCTTCATCTTAAAGCTTTGCACTACAAAACAGGCTAATTGTAGCCATTAATCCCCACTTTGTTTTGATCAAACAAATTATTTTATTCATTTTCGTGTTGTACTGTAAAGTGTTTTTTTTTATATTGTGTTCCTGAGTTATTGATGTTGGTCATGTTGAATGTTTTATTACAGTATTTATTGAGTGTATTTAATTAAATGTTTCAGTATTAAATAATTCAAATTGGTCACAAATGTTTAAAGTTGAAATAAGAATTGTTTTTTTCAGAAGAATTTTTGCACTTTAAATATTTTCTGTTACGGACTGAAAAACGTTGTTAATCAAATATATATATTTTTTATTTAAATTGATCTACATGTATTTTTATTTTCCTCAATGATAAGATACAATGTTATGCAGAAGTGTTACTTCGGGTGTGAAAAAAAATAAATATTTTTTTGAATTAATCGCGTTTGTGTAACGAGTCTTAAAGGGGAACATTATCACAATTTCAGAAGGGTCGAAACCAATAAAAATCAGTTCCCAGTGGCTTATTTTATTTTTCAAAGTTTTTTTTCTAAATTTTACCCATCGTGGAATATCCTGAAAAAAGGCTTTAAAGGGGAACATTATCAAAATTTCAAAAGGGTTAAAAACAATAAAAATCAGTTCCCAGTGGCTTGTTTTATTTTTCGAAGTATTTTTTCAAAATTTTACACCTCCCGGAATATCCCTAAAAAAAGCTTTAAAGTTCTTGATATTTGCTATTTGCGATGCGACTGTCCATTTCCCTGTGACGTCATACAGGGATGCAAATACAAACAACATGGCGGTTACCACAGCAAGATATAGCAACATTAGCTCGGATTCAGACTCAGATTTCAGCGGCTTAAGCGATTCAACAGATTACGCATGTATTGAAACAGATGGTCGGAGTATGAAAGTATTGAAGAAGAAACTGAAGCTATTGAGCGAATAGCTGTTGACGCTATTCAGGCAATAGCATGGGTGTACCTAATGAAGTGGCCCATAGCATGGCTGCCTTATTAGCATCGCCGGTAAAATGTGCGGACCAAACGATCAGGACTTCGCATCTCGTGACACTGGAGCAACTTAAATCCGTCGATTGGTAAGTGTTTGTTTCGCATTAAATGTGGGTATATAGTTTCAAATGTACATACAGCTAGCGTAAATAGCATTTTAACATCGATTCGCGTAGCATGTTAGCATTGATTAGCTGGCAGTCATGCTGCGACCAAATATGTCTGATTAGCAGATAAGTCAACAACATCAACAAAACTCACTTTTGTGATTTCGTTGACTTAATGGTTGCAAATGCATCTGCAGGTTATCCATACATCTCTGTGCCATGTCTGTCTTAGCATCGCCGGTAAAATCTGCAGACACTCTGGCATATTCAATGGGGGTCTGGCGGCAGATTTCTTGCCGGTGGTGCAACTTGAATCCCTCCCTGTTAGTGTTGTTACACCCTCCGACAACACACCGACGAGGCATGATGTCTCCGAGGTTCCAAAAAATAGTTGAAAAAACTGAAAATAACAGAGCTGAGACCCGGTGTTTGTAATGTGTTGAAAATAAAAATGGCGGGTGTATTACCTCGGTGACGTCACATTCTGACGTCATCTTTACAAGACCAATAAACAGAAAGGCGTTTAATTCGCCAAAATTCACCCATTTAGAGTTCGGAAATTGGTTAAAAGAATATATGGTCTTTTTTCTGCAACATCAAGGTATATATTGACGCTTGCATAGGTTTGGTGATAATGTTCCCCTTTAAAGTGCCTGATTTTTGCTATCTGTGAGGCCACCATCCATTTTCCTGTGACGTCATCCAGTGATATACATGCTATCCAGGCGGATAGCACATCGAGATATAGCGACATTAGCTCGGATTCAGACTCGGATTTCCGCGGCTTAAGCGATTCAACAGATTACGCATGTATTGAAACAGATGCTTGGAGTATGGAGGCAGATAGCGAAAACGAAATTGAAGAAGAAACTGGAGCTATTGAGCGAATAGCTATTTACACTATTCGGCCATGTCTGCCTTACCATCGCCGGTAAGATATGCAGACCAAACGATCGGGACTTTCGCATCTTGTGACACTGGAGCAACTTAAATCCGTCGATTGGTAAGTGTTTGTTTGGCATTAAATGTGGGTGGAGGGAAAGGCTACAAATGTACATACAGCTAGCTTAAATAGCATTTTAGCATCGATTAGCATGCCGTGCTAATCGATGCACATTCTACGTAAATCCACTTGAATCCGTCCCTGACCGTGTTGTTACACCCTCCGACAACACACCGACGAGTTATGATGTCTCCAAGTTCCGGAAAACAGTTGAAAAAACGGAAAATAACAGAGCTGATTTGACTCAATGTTTATAATGTGTTTGAGAAAATGCCGGTTGACTACCTAGCGCAAATAATTGAAAGGCGTTTAATTCGCCAAAATTCACCCATTTAGAGTTCGGAAATCGGTTAAAAAAATATATGGTCTTTTTTCTGCAACATCAAGGTATATATTGACGCTTACATAGGTCTGGTGATACTGTTCCCCTTTGTTCGATTAGAAAAAAAAAAATTTAAATACCAGGAATTCTGTGAAAACCGGGAATTTGGGGTAAGAGAAATTATGTTTTGCGTTCGATGTATGGAAAGAGTAATGGGAATTTCCTGTAGATTTGGGATCATAAAAAAAAAAGATATATGCTAGCACAATTGTCATAGATCATGGGTGGCAAACTCTGGCCCGCGGGCCAAATTTAGCCCGCCGTCTAATTTAATTTGGCCCTTGAGGCAATATTAAGTTAACATTAGAGCTGGCCCGCCGGTAACACCACATTCACCGCTAATACTCATCCTTGCCAACCCTCCTGATTTTCCCGGGAGACTCCCGAAGTTTAGTGCCCTTCCCGAATATCTCCCTGGGCAATCATTCTCCCGATTTCCACCCGGACAACATTATTGGGAGCGTGCCTTCAAGGCACTGCCTTTAGCGTCCTCTACAACATTTCGTCACGTCCTCTTTTCCTCCATATAAACAGCGTGCTGGCCAAGTCACATAATATATGCGGCTTTCACACACACATATGCAAATGCCATGCATACTTGGTCAACAGCCATACAGGTCACACTGAGGGTGGCCATATAAACAACTTTAACATTGTTACAGATATGTGCCACACTGTGAACCCACACCAAACAAAAATGACAAAACACATTTCGGGAGAACACCCGCACTGTAACACAACATAAACACAACAGAACAAATACCCAGGAACCCTTGCAGCACTAACTCTTCCGGAACGCTACAATACACACCCCCCGCTACCACCAAACCCCGCCCACCTCATTTTTATTTTTTTCAAATTTATTACCCTGTGGAAAAAGTTAATGTTGATATTTGCCTCAGAAGGCTGAAAATAGAAAAGAGGCATTAACTTTTTTAATTACGTTTTATTTAATATACCACTGATGTTTTTTCGTTTGTTTTTTGAAAGTTGATTTTGCACAATTACATTATATAAGCTCTGCCTGTTCCATGGGAGGAAGCCGGACTACCCGTAGGGAACCCACGCAGTCATGGGGAGAACATGCAAACTCCACACAGAAAGATCCCATGCCCGGGATTGAACCCAGGATTACTCAGGACCTTCGTATTGTGAGGCAGATGCACTAACCCCTGTATCACCGTGCTACCCTATTTAAGCCTTGCTTGTTCAATATTCATTGCAAAACTTGTTTGGGTCCCTATTAAAAGGTTAATTTGTTCAACCTTGGCCCGCGGATTTGTTCAGTTTTAAATTTTGGTCCACTCTTTATTTGAGTTTGACACAATGGTCATAGATGATATGACTGGGTTGGTGTTGGAATTTTTGGAATCGGTTGAAAGATGCTGACGTAGTAACAGTTTGAATTGAGAATTGGTATTTTGGAATTCCTGGAATTCTGGGAAAACTGTGAATTTGGGAAAGGGGAAATAATTTTTTTGCATTCGATATATCGGAAGACGAGTCGGGGTGGATGGTTGAAAGGTTGGAATCGAGTGTTTATATATTTTTTAGAGAATATCGGGCATTGTAGAACTATGGATATGCCCATTCATTTCAATGGGACTTTCCTGGAAATGTGTGACTTTTCGGAACAATCGGGAATTTAAAAAAAATAGGACTTGGGAAAATAATTCCTGGAAAAACATTTTTTTCACTTGGAAAATGATATTTTGA
>NC_084619.1:60013072-60165572 GCF_033978795.1 Nerophis ophidion | reverse complement strand
CTCGAACTGTTACCGGGAGGGCATTCCAGAGTACTGGAGCCCGAACGGAAAACGCTCTATAGCCCGCAGACTTTTTTTGGGCTCTAGGAATCACTAATAAGCCGGAGTCTTTTGAACGCAGATTTCTTGCCGGGACATACGGTACAATACAATCGGCAAGATAGGCTGGAGCTAGACCGTGTAGTATTTTATACGTAAGTAGTAAAACCTTAAAGTCACATCTTAAGTGCACAGGAAGCCAGTGCAGGTGAGCCAGTACAGGCGTAATGTGATCAAACTTTCTTGTTCTTGTCAAAAGTCTAGCAGCCGCATTTTGTACCAACTGTAATCTTTTAATGCTAGACATGGGGAGACCCGAAAATAATACGTTACAGTAATCGAGACGAGACGTAACAAACGCATGGATAATGATCTCGGCGTCTTTAGTGGACAAAATGGAGCGAATTTTAGCGATATTACGGAGATGAAAGAAGGCCGTTTTAGTAACGCTTTTAATGTGTGACTCAAAGGAGAGAGTTGGGTCGAAGATAATACCCAGATTTTTTACAGAGTCACCTTGTTTTATTATTTGGTTGTCAAATGTTAAAGTTGGATTATTAAATAGAGGTCGGTGTCTAGCAGGACCGATAATCAGCATTTCCGTTTTTTTGGCATTAAGTTGCAAAAAGTTAGCGGACATCCATTGTTTAATTTCATTAAGACACGCTTCCAACTGACTACAGTCCGGCGTGTTGGTCA
Source organism: Nerophis ophidion (assembly GCF_033978795.1). Classification (NCBI taxonomy): domain Eukaryota; kingdom Metazoa; phylum Chordata; class Actinopteri; order Syngnathiformes; family Syngnathidae; genus Nerophis; species Nerophis ophidion. The sequence goes on along the minus strand of NC_084619.1, from coordinate 60,164,834 downwards.
GCTTTAGGGGCATGTAAAGTTGGGTGTCATCAGCATAACAGTGAAAGCTAATACCGTATTTGCGTATGACGTCACCTAGCGGCAGCATGTAGATGCTGAAGAGTACAGGGCCAAGGACCGAACCCTGGGGAACTCCACAGGTTACCTTAACATAGTCCGAGGTCACACTGTTATAGGAGACGCACTGCATCCTATCAGTAAGATAAGAGTTAAACCAAGACAGGGCTGAGTCCGACATACCAATTCGTATTTTGATACGCTCTAATAAAATATTATGATCGACGGTATCGAAAGCAGCGCTAAGATCGAGGAGCAGCAACATAGATGACGCATCAGAGTCCATCGTTAGCAATAGATCATTAGTCAATTTTGCGAGGGCTGTCTCAGTCGAGTGATTTGCCCTGAAACCGGATTGAAAGGTTTCACATAGATTGTTAAACGCTAAGTGCTCATTAAGCTGCTCTGCAACCATTTTTTCGAGGATTTTCGAAATAAAGGGAAGGTGAGACACCGGTCGGTAGTTTACCATGAGGTCAGGATCGAGGTTAGGTCTTTTAAGGAGAGGATGAATAACCGCTTTTTTGAATGCAACGGGAACAGTGCCCGAGGAAAGTGATAAGTTTATAATATTTAGCACTGATGGACCTAATAATACAAAAAGCTCCTTGATAAGTTTCCCAGGAAGTGGGTCAAGTAAACATGTTGTTTGTTTTATTCCATTTACACGTTGTAACAATCCTTCTAATGTTATTTCATCAAAACGAGAGTAACTATTTTGGATATTTGCAGTATCCGCCGTATATACAATTGTATCTGTGTTACTATAACCCAGTTGTAGCTGGGACGCATTGTCTTTAATCTCCTTTCTAATAAGTTCAATTTTCTTATTAAAGAACTTCATAAAGTCACATACATATATACATACATGTATATATATACAACTATACATTCATACATACATACATACATACATACAAATACACATACGTACATATATACATACATACATACATACATGCATACATACATACATACATACATACATATATAAATAAATACATGATACTTCTCTTGCTGCCTTATTTGTATTGGACTTAATTAGATGTTTGGGAAACATTTTATCAAACAAAACCAATTTTTTTTTTAACATAAACGTTTATCAAAGCTGGTTATATATTTTATGGAGGAATGTAGTTAATCATAGAACTGGTACCCAATGTTATTAAAAAATTATATATATTAATTTTGTATACACACATATATATGTATATATATATATATATATATATATATATATATATATATATATATATGTATATATATATATATATATATATATATATATATATATATATATATATATATATATATATATATATATATATATATATATATACAGTGGGGCAAAAAAGTATTTAGTCAGCCAGCTATTGTGCAAGTTCTCCCACTTGCACAATAATTTTCATCATAGGTACACTTCAACTGTGAGAGACAGAATGTGGAAAAAAAATCCAGGAATTCACATTGTATGAATTTTAAATAATTTATTTGTAGATTATGGTGGAAAATAAGTATATGGTCAACCATTCAAAGCTCTCACTGATGGAAGGAGGTTTTGGCTCAAAATCTCACGATACATGGCACCATTCATTCTTTTCTTAACACGGATCAATCGTCCTGTCCCCTTAGCAGAAAAACAGCCCCAAAGCATGATGTTTCCACCCCCATGCTTCACAGTAGGTGTGGTGTTCTTGGGATGCCACTCAGTATTCTTCTTCCTCCAAACACGACGAGTTGAGTTTATCCCAAAAAGTTCTATTTTGGTTTCATCTGACCACATGACATTCTCCCAATCATCTCCTGTATCATCCATGTATCCATTTTGGTATAAACTCATGGGGGTGGAAACATCATGCTTTGGGGCTGTTTTTCTGCTAAGGGGACAGGACGATTGATACGTGTTAAGGAAAGAATGAATGGGGCCATGTATCGTGTATCATAGGTACAGTTGAAGTGTACCCATGATGAAAATTACAGACTTCTGTCATCATTTTAAGTGGGAGAACTTGTACAATCGGTGGCTGACTAAATACTTTTTTGCCCCACTGTATATATAAATTAATATATATATATATATATATATATATATATATATATATCAGCTACAATCGGGCGGAGGGTGGCGTACACTGTGGAAAAGTCGCCACCTCATCAAAGAGGTGAGGCGCCTGCCTTGAATTACTGCCGGGTCACTTCCCCTGTAATCATTTTTAAATTGGAGGAGGCTGATTTCAATACCAAAAATTTGAAATCGCTTAAAGGGAAGAAGATTAAGAGCTATTAGTCGGATTTAAGGTCCAAGCTTACACCACACTCCAATTTTTACTGCATACCTTTGGTAAGGGACGGCGTGGCGCACTGGGAGTGTGGCCATGCGCAACCCGAGGGTCTCTGGATCAATCCCCACCTAGTACCAACCCCGTCACGTCCGTTGTGTCGTGAGCTAGACACTTCACCCTTGCTCCTGATGGGTGCTGGTTAGCGCCTTGCATGGCAGCTCCCTCCATCAGTGTGTAAATGTGTGTGTGAATGGGTAAATGTGGAAGTAGTGTCAAAGCGCTTTGAGCACCTTGAAGGTAGAAAAGCGCTATACAAGTACAACCCATCTCTCATTTATTTATCATTTAAGCGCCGGAGTGAGAAGAGGTTTTAAAATAATTAGCGCATGCTTACTTTTACCGCATGCCTTTGGTAAGCGCCAGAGTGAGAAGAGGTTTTAAAATAATTAGCGCATGCTTACTTTTACCGCATGCCTTTGGTAAGCGCAGGAGTGAGAAGAGGTTTTAAATTAAATTGATTAGGAAATACGGTATGTATATATATATATATATATATATATATATATATATATATATATAAATATATATATATATATATATATATATATATATATATATATATATATATATATATATATATATATATATATATACATACAATATACATGTATGTCGGAGCGCTACGCTCTGATTTAGCAATTTGTCCACCTCCCTTGCAGCTATAACGGAATCAAACCTCAACCGTACGTCTTTAACACACACACACACACACTCACACACACACACTCACACACACCAATAGCAAAACCCCGCTTTCTGCCTCTGAAAGAAGCCCGCTAATGGTTCCGGGGTATAAAAAACGTAACGTGCGGCTCACACCAGTGCCGTGCAGATTCATTAGGACCAATTATGTAAATCAGGTCAGTCGCTACGTGGAAATTGGAAGACTGGAGCAAACGCAGGACTGCGATCAGACTTAAAACTCTCAAACTCTTGCATTTTCTCTAACATAATCATTAGCTTCTTTTGCTTCTGCACAAAAGAGCTCCCTTGGCACATTTACTCCACCAATAACATTAAAATTGCACGATGTATGATACATTTTCATCACACATATGTGAGTATTGGTAAGATGTGGTGCATGCTCTCTTTTTCCCACCAGTCGCACACTATGCCTCACATCCGCTCCAATGGCCCTAACAAAATGATCTCTGAAAAATAAATGACACTTTCTTCAATTCTAGTTAAGAATTACAAGAAAAGCATTGGGATTAGTAAAACATTGTTTTTAATATGCATTGCACACTCCGAAAACTACTATATTGTTTTGTTAAGTTAAGGGTCCTGATGATTACGCACATTTTCGGTCTATAGAGAGCCACCACATTTCGCAAAAATAAATATTTTTATATATATTTGTCGCAGTGCACGATAAGCCGCAGGTATATACATTGTGATATAGGTTAATTGTACTGGAAAACGGCAGTAAATGAGGCAGCTAGCCTCATTAGCATTAGCTAATATACTTCCAGTGTTTGTGCTAATATTATTAACATGAAATGGCATTATTTTTGTATTGTTTCAGTTTCGCAAATACCTTAGTAAATTCACCAATACGTTACCGTGGAGTTATTGAGTCTGGTTAGCTGATTGGAGAGCTGGCTTGCGTAGCTAGTGGGTCTATGACGACGAATTTTGTTTTGTTTGATGAGCCGTTTTACTGCCTTGTTACAGACACCATTCGGAAACAATTAAGGTGTGTAACTAAACATTTACAAAATATTTTGTACGGGTCTGAAGCTACGTCTTTCGGTCCTGTTGCTGCTCGTACATGAAAAAAAATAAAAATGTACTGTCTTCTAATAATCCATAGCATTTCTACCCTTATGGATTCTTCATGCATCACTCCAAGCAACCTTTGTATGTTTTACGATATAACTAAAACTATTCTTACTTACCAAACCGTCCCATGTTTGATGTCTGTAGGAGTGTTTGCATGCGCTATAGTAATGCAATCAAGCGTTAGCATTAGCTAATATGCTAACACGTTTACGAGTGTCTGTGTTAGTTTTAATACCTTACAACGGCATTCTTTTTGTACTGTTTCAGATTCGTAAATTCTGCAAAAAGGTCATCGTTAAGTTATTGATTGGAGACCTAACTTCCGTGACTTGTGGGTCTATGACAATGACTTCTGTTTTGTTTGATCGGCCGTTTACTGCCTTGTTACAGACACTGTTTGGAAACAATCAAGGTATGTAAATAAACATTGACAAAATATTTCGTATCGTTATATATCTACTGTACACAGTCCGTGCGGCTAATACATGTAAAAAAAAAAAAATGTACGGTCTTGTAATCATCCGTAGAGTTTCTACTCGTATGGATTCTTTATTCATCAATCCAAGCAAAGTTTGTAAGTTAAAAAATATAACTAAAACATTTCTTACTTACTAAACCGTCCCATATGTGAGTTTTCATGCATATTTGTACGTGCTATCATAATGCTATAAAGCTAGCGTCATTAGCATTAGCTAATATACTTACAGTGTTTGTGTTAGTATTATCAACATCAAATGGCATTATTTTTGTATTTTTTCAGTTTCACAAATAACTCAGTAAATTCGCCAATATGTCACCGTGGAGTTATTGAGTCTGTTTAGCTGAGTGGAGAGCGAGCTTGATGACTTCTGTTTTGTTTGATCGGCCGTTTTACTGCCTTGTTACAGACACCGTTTGGAAAAAATTAAGGTATGTAAGTGAACATTTTAAAAAATATTTCTGTGTAAATAGTATTTTACAATGCATATACCGTATTTCCTTGAATTGCCGCCGGATATATAGTATGCGCCTGCCTAGAATTACTATCGGGTCAAACTCGTTTCGCAAAATAATTAGCGCATGTTTAGTATTACCGCCAGCTCATGATTAACGCCGGGTCAAACTCGCTTTGCAAAATATTATTTTTATTAGCGCATGTTTAGAATTTCCTCCGGGTCAAACTCGTTTCGCAAAAAAATGATCAAATGCCTAGAATTTCCGCCGGGTCAAACTCGTCACGTCACGAGTGACACTTCACCTGTCATCATTTTCAAAATGGACGAGGCTGATTTCAATAATTTGAAATCGTATAAAGGGAAGACGATTAAGAGCTATTCAGTAGGATTTAAGGTCCAAGTTATTGAATATGCTAAAGAGAACAGTAAGCAGCTATGTTTTAATAATATACCGTAGCTGCGTGTGTCAAATATGAGTCATTAAATGACTCCCGCCTCCGGGTGGTAGAGGGCGCTAGTGAACCTACTTGCAACTACTCGGCTGCAGAAGAAGTGACAAAAAGCAGCAAAAGTGAGCAGGGTTTGTTTATTTTTTCCTCTCGCTTGCACTTTTAACATGGAGGATTACCTATCTAAAATAAAACAGTTTTTTAAACTGGACTTTCAATCAAAGCAGGAGGTAATAAAGGAAGATCTCCATCGAGACAGGGAGACTTTTAAAACTGAAGAAAGATAAGGAAGACTTCTATAAACAAGTTATCGATGCTTTTGATCAGAAGGAGCTGTGCATGGACTTCATTTATAAGTAAAGGTAAGACCATAAAAACGTTGTTTTATTATCAAATGTGCTTTTCATAATGGTATCCTTACATCACACTTAGATTTATAAGCGCGGGCCTAAATTTACCGCATGCCTTTGGTAAGCGCCGGAGTGAGAAGAGGTTTTAAATTAATTAGCGTCCCGGCGGATATGCAAGGAAATACGGTATCTGCGGATTGTAGTCCGGTGCAGACTTTATTTGTTTTTCTTCTAAAATTCAGTGGGTGCATCTTATAGTCCAGCGCGCTCTATAGGGTAAATATTCATGGCGGTCAAATGTGGACTCACCCATATGCACAATGGCAATGGCTTTCATGGGACGTCCATGTCAAGATCAAACCGTTTGAAATGTCGCGGGGTTCTTATTCCCATACTTGCCAACCATCCCGGATTTTCCGGGAGACTCCCGAAATTCAGCGCCTCTCCCGAAAACCTCCCGGAAGAAATTTTCTCCTGAAAATCTCCCAAAATTCAGCCGGAGCTGGAGGCCACGCCCCCTCCAGCTCCTTGCGGACCTGAGTGGGGACAGCCTGTTTTCACGTCCGCTTTCCCACTATATAAACAACTAGCCTGCCCAATCACGTTACAACATCTACGGATTTTAATAAAAAACTGCACACACAAGAAGACGAAGCAGAAGAACGAGGAAGTTACAGCCATGGCGACGCCGTCTGTAATAGAGTAATCCATGTTGTCTGTTGCCATCTCCTGGTGAATGTTGGCTATAGCGTTATGGGGTTGCTTTTTGATTGGCCAACAATTTACGTGGTGTTGGGCACCTGACGGCAAGTGAGGGAGTCTGAAGCCCACAGTAAAGAGACGTAACTTCATCACCTCGCCTGGTTATTGACTCCAACCCAATATATTACACCGTCGACGAGCAAAATGAAGAAATAAATGGCAGAACAAAGGTTACTCAAATAGTGAAAGGTAAGTGTTATTGTGTTTTTTTTTAGTAACCAGCAAGCACAGTAGAGTTAGTAGAAAAACTGTGTTTTTTATTACTGTGTATTTGATAGGTGCCGTCTGAAATTCAACTATTTATTTTATTTTATGCCCACCCTCTACCTCCCGGGATCGGAGGTCTCAAGGTTGGCAAGTATGCTTATTCCTCCACTCAGACTCCCAGACTCCCCCTACTAAACGTCCTACAGCTGAATTGTGAAGGTCCGCTGTCAGCGAGGATGTGGGCAGCTAATCACTTTAATTAATCTGACAGGCTTTTTATCAAACACATAATAAGCAGCCGCCAGCGACGACGACGGCGCCGCAAATTCGTCCTCCCCGTCCGCCGAGGAGGAAATGAAGCGAGGACAAAAGAGGCATGTTGTGGACTTGCTGGATCATCCTCCATTATTCGGCCCGACTTCACCGGAGCTCATTAAGGGCTCAAAAAACGGCGGGGTTCACTTCTGCAAACGCGGTTTTATCTCATAATCACGTGCAGGTAAAAAAGAAAAAACATTTCAATCGAGGGGGGGGGGGGGGAGTCCAATTAGGGCGTGAAAAGTCTGATCTAGAACCAAGGACATCGCAGGACTGATGACAGGGCAAAAAACTGTCTTGGCATGGTTAGGCGCTCGTTTAAGTCCACAAGCACAAACACATGTTTTTATTTATTTTTTATATTTATTATTATATACTCTAGCCTTTAAATAGACCCCACTTTTCAGACCAGTTGATCTGCCGTTTCTTTTCTTTCCTGCTCTGCCCCCCTCTCCCTTGTATGGGGTGGGGGCACAGGTCCGGTGGCCATGGTTGGGGACATCTCTGCGCTGCTGACCCGTCTCCGCTCGAATGGTCTCTTGCAGGCCCCACTATGGACTAGACTCTCACTATTATGTTAGATCCACTATGGACTGGACTTTCACTATTATGTCGGATCCACTATGGACCGGACTCCCACTATTATGTTAGATCCACTATGGACTGGACTCCCACTATTATGATAGATCCACTATGGACTGGACTCCCACTATTATGTTAGATCCACTATGGACTGGACTCTCACTATTATGTTAGATCCACTATGGACTGGACTCACACTATTATGTTAGATCCCCTATTGACTGGATTCTCACTATTATGTTAGATCCACTATGGACTGGACTCTCACTATTATGTTAGATCCACTATGGACTGGACTCCCACTATTATGTTAGATCCACTATGGACTGGACTCCCATTATTATGTTAGATCCACTATGGACTGGACTCCCACTATTATGATAGATCCACTATGGACTGGACTCCCACTATTATGTTAGATCCACTATGGACTGGACTCACACTATTATGTTAGATCCCCTATGGACTGGACTCTCACTATTATGTTAGATCCACTATGGACTGGACTCTCACTATTATGTTAGATCCACTATGGACTGGACTCTCACTATTATGTTAGATCCACTATGTGTATTTTTTAATATGCGTATCATTTTTTACTTGAAGAAAACGTTTGTTTTTACTTTATTTGAAGAAATTGTTTTTTTACAACTTGCAAATCATAATTTTACTTGCGAAAGTGGTCTTTTTTTTACTTTTAAATATTTTTTTTATCTGAATTTTTTTTATTGCAGAAATTGTGAATCTGTTTTTATTATTTATTATTGTTTTATAGATGCACATTGTTTTTATCTGTGAGAATATTGTTTTTATTTGAAAAAAACTTTTTTTTTTACTTAAATTGCAGAAAAAAAAATTCTTACTTGCAAATCATAATTTCACTTGCGAAATATTTTTTTTTACTTCAATTTTTTTTTCTTTTTTACCTGAAAAAATATTTTCTTATCGCAGAAATTGTGAATCTTTCTTTTTATTTATAATTTTTTTGTAGATGTACATTGTTATCATCAGTAAGAATATTGTTTATGCTTGCAAAAACATTTTTTTAACTTAAATTGTAGAAAATTGTTTTCCTACATGCGCCAACATTTTTTTTTACTTTGAAATGTTTTGTTACCTGCAAAAAACATTTTTTTATTGCAAAACATGTGAATCTTTATTTTATTATTTATTATTGTTATATAGATGCACAATGTTTTTATCTGTGAGAATATTGTTTTTACTTGAAAAAAACATTTTTTTTTACTTAAATTGCAGAAAATTGTGTTCTTACTTGCAAATCATAATTTTACTTGCGAAAAAGTGTTTTGTTTTCACTTTGAAATCTTTTTTTTACCTGAATTTTTTTTTTTTGTATTTTAGAAATTGTGAATCTTTTTTTAAATTATTAATTGTGTTATAGATGCACATTGTTTCTATCTGTGAAAATATTGTTTCTACTTGAAAAAAACTATTTTTTTTTTACTTAAACTGCAGAAAATTGTGTTATTACTTGCAAATCATAATTTTACTTGGTAATTTTTTTTTTTTTACTTTAAAATATTTTTTTTATACCTGCAAAAAATATTTTTCTATTGCAGAAATTGTGAATCTTTTTATTTATTTATTATTTTTTTGTAGATGCACATTGTTTTTATCTGTAAGATTTTTGTTTTTACTGGAAAAAAAAAATGTTTTACTTAATTTGCAGAAAATTGTTGTCTTACTTGCAAATTATAATTTTACTTGAGAAAAAAAATATTTTTTACTTTTAAATATTTTTTTAACCTGCAAAAAATATCGTTTAATTGCAGAAAATGTGAATCTTTTTTTATCATTATTGTTTTACACATGCACATTTTTTTTTAATCTGAAATACATTTTTTTTTACTTGCGTATAATTTTTTACTTGAAAACACGTTTTTTTCCTTTTTTTTAAACTTAAATTGCAGATTTTTTTTATTTTTTTTTTTTTACTTGCAATTATTTTGTGACTGAGTAAAACCGTTTTTGTGTGTTTGTGGAGTTTCGGCAGTAACACTCGGGCATCTAATCTGGACGCCTCCCTGACTGGGACGAGTCCCGGGTGCAGACCAAGGACAAACTGGAGGGATTATGTTCCACAGCTGGCCTGAAAACGCCTCAGTGTCCCCCCCAGTGGAACCCAAAGAAGTGCACATGGACCATGAAGTCTGGGCTCACCTACCGAGACCGCTGCCCCCGTGAACCCGGATAAGCGAAAGTAAACGGATGACTGGACAGATGGTCGCGGTTTGGTGAAGGTCTTCATCTTGAATGTAAAGTTGTGATCCATCATAATGACAGCGGCGGCTTGATGAGCCAATTACTCATCAGAGAAGCGTGTCATTAACGAGCGGCGGCGCCGTCATCACACAGGACCAGAACGAGGACGCCTGGCGGGGTCAGAAGGCAGGGGGGGGGGCTTTCTCTCCACAGGTGACCGGGAGTGAATTTGGATTAGTTCCACTTTGACAAGAGTTACACATCACGGAATGAAAGACAGCGAAGGAGGACGAGAAGGCGAGATGAAGCATGGCCACGAGATTGGAGGGGCAGAGTGCACTGATTACAATGTGACGGTTTCTGTGGTGTGTGTGTGTGTGTGTGCGCGTGTGTGTGTGTGAGCGCGCCCTCCCCAGTTTTGGAATTAATGGGAATCTGGGATGAGAGGGGGGTGGGGGTCATCATGGCCTGCATGCAAATGACACTTGCACGCCAAGACACGCCCCCGCTGACTCACAAGTGGCTGTAAGTTATAGAAGCGCAACAAAACAGGTGTTGGTGGTTTGCACCAAGAAGTCGACGTCGAAACTCGGGGGTGCGGACCAATGAACCGCGTGGCGGCCTCCAACGCTTGTTGCTAGGCAGAATTCTGCTGACCCCCCAAAAAAAATGCCAACTCGGCAGGTACAAGTCATTGACACAACGTTGAGAACTTGTTGAATGAGGTCCTGACGTTGAAAAACTCAAACGCAACGTTGAAACAACGTGCTTTTTGACGACGTTGAATCAATGTTGGGTTCTGACATTGATTTGACCATTGAAATTTTAATTAAAACACTAAGACAAAAATAAACAAAGGGTACGAACAAAAAGCGCGCACGTGGGCGGATAACAAACAAAAAGAGCTAGCATGGGAACTAGAAAATAAACGGAGCTTAGCATGGAATCTAGCAAAAACAAAAAGGCCTAGCGTGAAAGCTGGCAGATCCCGAGCAGGAAACAGAAGTTGTACATGAAATATCGAAACAAACTTGGAAGCAGGGAACAAAAGGCAGTAAGCTAAATACCGCAATCAAGTAAAGCTTACCGCAACGGTGCATTGACAAAACACGACACGACAGGTAGCAATGACAAGAGCGACATCGACATGACAATAATCCAGCATTGACTGGAGGAACAAAGCAGGTAAAATAGGAATGGGCTGATTGACACCAGGTGTAGCCAGGTGCCAATCAACCAGAGCTGAGGGAAAACAGCACACAGGGAGACAAACAGGAAGCTGAACCAAAATAAGAGTGCTGACAGGAACTAAGGACAGGAAATACTAAACAAACACAGAGGAAAAACTAAAACACAAACAAACTGTCAGTGGCAAGCCTGACAGATTTTTGACGACGTATAATCAATGTTGGGTTCTGACGAATTGACCTTTGAAATTTGGTCATTTCCCAACCAATATTCTACAAGACAAATACAACGTTGAAACAACATGCTTTTTTAACGTTTGATCAATGTTGGGCCCTGGCATTGATTTGATTATTGAAATTTGGTAATTTCCCAACCAATATTCTACAACACAAACACAACGTTGAAACATGATTTTTGACGACATTTAATCAATGTTGGGTTCTGAGAAATCCACCATTGAAATTCGGTCATTTCCCAACCAATATTCTACAAGACAAATACAACGTTGAAACAACATGCTTTTGACAACATTGAATCAATGTTGGTTTCTGGTGTTGATTCCCCCATTGATTTTTGGTCATTTCTCAACCAAAATTCTCCAACACAAATACAACGTTGAAATATGCTTATTGACGAAGTTTAATCAATGTCAGGTTCTGATGTTGATTTGACCAATGAAATTTGGTCATTTCCCAACCAATATTCTACAACAGTGGTTCTCAAATGGGGGTACTCGTATCCCTGGGGGTACTTGAAGGTATTCCAGGGGGTAGCTGAGATTTAAAAAAAAATATTCTAAAAATAGCAACAATTCAAAAATCCTTTATAAATATATTTATTGAATAATACTTCAACAAAATATGAATGTAAGTTCATAAACTGTGAAAAGAAATGCAACAATGCAATATTCAGTGTTGACAGCTAAATTTTTTGTGGACATGTTCCATAAATATTGTTGTTAAAGATTTCTTTTTTTGTCAAGAAATGTTTAGAATTAAGTTGATGAATCCAGATGGATCTCTATTACAATCCCCAAAGAGGGCACTTTAAGTTGATGATTACTTCTATGTGTAGACATCTTTATTTATAATTGGATCACTTGTTTATTTTTCAAAAAGTTTAAAGTTATTTTTATATCTTTTTTCCAAATAGTTCAAGAAAGAGCACTACAAATGAGCAATATTTTGCACTGTTATACAATTTAATAAATCAGAAACTGATGACATAGTGCTGTATTTCACTTCTTTATCTCTTTTTTTCAACCAAAAATGTTTTCTCTGATTAGGAGGTACTTGAATTAAAAAAATGTTCACAGGGGGTACATCACTGAAAAAAGGTTGAGAACTACTGTGCTAACATGTTACCTGCTGACATAAAGATGCTAACATGTACCTGCTAACATGCTACATGCAAACATAAATGTATCATGTTTAATGCTAATATAAACATGTTAATCTTTTTCATGCTAACATCTTCCAACGTTAACATGTTAGCATTAAATATGTTAACTAAGACGTGTGCATGCACATGCTAACATTGACCTGCTAACATGAACATGTTACATACTAATAAAATACATCATACCATGAACATGCTACTGTGACACTTGCTGGGCATGGTGGTGCGGGTTTGTTCTCTCAATGATGCAGTTTGGGCTCGGACACAGCGTAAGGTAAGAAATAATGATTTATTTAACTAAAGAACAGACTATAAACAGAAAACTTGCACCAGGCATAAAAAGGCAAAACAAAGAGCTAGCATGGGAGCTAGAAAACACGAAGCATAGCGCGGAAGCTAGCAAGAAGAAAAACAGTTTTACCAGAGTCAGGAATCAGCGTAGTCACTTGTTGCATGGAACAAAAACTAGGAAGCGACGGCGAGTCAATGGAAAAGGCAGGCTTAAATAAGGACAGTGATTACAAACAGGTGTGAGTCAAAAACAAAAGGCAGGTGACACTAATGCGTGACTATAGCAACAGAACAAACAGGAAGTGCCACCAAGAGCTAAGGAAGTCAAACACCAACAGAATACGATACAATGACGGAACAAAACCAGAATAAGACATGATCCTGGCAGCGGATCATGACAGCTACGTGTTAACATAAACATGCTCCCATGCTGACCTGTCCTGGACCCAAAATACAACTGCGGTTATCCGGAAGGCCCATTTCCTGAGGGTGCTGAGGAAGAGCAGATTGGAGAGACAGCTGATGGTGACCTTCTACCGCTCGGCTGTCGAGAGCCTGCTGACGTACTGCATAACGGTGTGGTACGCCAGCTGCACTGAAGCAGACAAACAGGCGATTCAGAGGGTCATAAAGTCTGCACAAAAAATCCTCGGCTGTCCCCTGATTCAAACAACTCCCGTTGCCTCAACAGAGCAAAAAACATTACCAAGGACAGCACACACCCTGGCTTCCACCTGTTTGACTTGCTACCATCAGGCAGGCGCTACAGGTGCATCAGAGCCAAAACAAACAGGCTCAGAGACAACTTCTTTCCCAAAGCTGTCACCATGTTGAACTCTAACTTATAATAATAATAATACACCCCTATACAATATAATGCCCTAATACATTACTGTTCAATACTACCCTTCGAGTGCAATACGTCCGACACTGATTGTTATTTACTAAATCGGTACTCTTGTCTTGTTCTGTATATTGTACAGTATTTTTTTATTTCTATAATGTTTTGTATATTGTACAGGATTGCTTATTATTTTTATTGGATAGTAGTCTGTTTATTTCAATTGTTAGTTTTTTCCTTTATTACTACCTCTTGTGTTTATAATTTCACCCCATATTTGTTCCCACTTAAGTTGGAGTCTTTAATCTCGTTATATGCAAATATAACGACAATAAAGTTCATTCTATTCCATTATATTCTATGCTAACATGAACGTGCCAACTTTTTATTTACCCACTGTGAGATAAATAAGTCTGTCCTTACGCTAGCTTTACCATTTTTACATGCTAACATGCTACATGCTAACATGAACATTTGAACATGCGGCATGCTAACATTAGCATTCTAACAACCTACACGCTAGAATCTTTTCCACATCAACGTGCACTTGGTAACGCAGCACACCGGCGGTATTGACTTGCCATGTGGGTAAAACAGGGCAACATTAGTTCCCTCCCGCAGAGGAAGTGGGTCATCCAGGATGGAATGACGCTTATCCTCGCTAATGCAGATACAGGGCCTCCATTTTCCCTGCCTTTATTCTTCAATGCCGCCCGCTGGTGAATGCTGCAAATTGCTCATGCATAATGGAGGAAGAGCCGCAGAGACTGACGTGTGGGATGAAGCGCGGAGAACGTTCCGGCAGCGGACGCCCCCCTCGGACACGTTGCCGCACCTCATCATCCCGGCCGTGCGTCTTGCCAAATGTCCCAATTTGTGTGGAGGCGAGGACAACGTCATCATGTTTGATGACCTCCTGGGTTGTTGACCACTGGCATGTTTTTAGGGCTGGGGAATAAGACAGACTATAAAGCATTTCTGTGTTTGTTTATAAATATGTTTGTTTTGTGCAATACATCAAATATATACTGTATGTATGTACAGTATATACAGTGTCTGTCACAATATATAGTCAAATATAGGCCAGTTGTTTGTGTGTGTGTGTGTGTGTGTGTGTCTGTGGATATATCTATGTATGTTTGTATGTATATATATGTGTGTGTGTATCTATGTATAAATGTGTGTATGTACGTGTGTGTGTATATGTGTGTGTATCTATGTATAAATGTGTGTATGTATGTGTTTATCTATGTGTGTGTGTAACTATGTATATATGTGTGTATGTATGTGTGTGTATCTATGTATATATGTGTGTATGTATGTGTGTGTATCTATGTATATATGTGTGTGTATGTATGTGTGTGTGTATCTATGTATAAATGTGTGTATGTATGTGTGTGTATATGTGTGTATGTATGTGTGTGTGTATCTATGTATAAATGTGTGTATATGTGTGTGTGTATGTGTGTGTGTATCTATGTATATATGTGTGTGTATGTGTGTGTTTGTATGTGTGTGTATATCTCTGTATTTATGTGTGTGTGTATATGTGTGTGTATTTATGTATATATATCTGTGTATGTATGTATGTGTGTGTATCTATGTATATAAGTGTGTCTATATGTGTGTATGTATGTGTGTATATCTCTGTATATATGTGCGTGAATGTATGTGTGTGTATATCTCTGTATGTATGTGTGTGTGTATATGTGTGTGTATCTATGTCTATATGTGTGTGTGTGTGTATGAATGTGTGTGTATATCTCTGTATGTATGTGTGTGTGTATCTATGTATATATGTGTGAATGTATGTGTGTGTGTATCTAAGTATATATGTGTGTGTGTATGTATGTGTGTGTATATCTCTGTATATATGTGTGTATGTATGTGTGTGTATCTGTGTATATATGTGTGTATCTCTGTATATTTGTGTGTATGAATGTGTGTGTATGTATGTCTGGTGTATCTCTGTATATGTGTGTGTGTATATATGTGTGTATGTATTTGTGTTTATCTCTGTATATATGTGTGTGTGTGTATATGTGTGTAAGTATGTGTGTGTGTATTTATGTATATATGTGTGTGTGTATGTATGTGTGTGTGCATCTATGTATATATGTGTGTGCATATATGTGTGTGTATATTTGTGTGAGTGTGTGTATGTATATATATATATGTAGGTGTGGGAAAAAAAATCACAAGACTACTTCATCTCTACAGATCTGTTTCATGAGGGGTTCCCTCAATCATCAGGAGATTTTAATGGAAGCATTCACATACAATGGTTTATATAGAGCACAGAGTGGGTGGGTACAAGCAGGCGTAGGGTGTGGTGATTGGCTCATGTGTTACCTAGGAGGTGTTTCCGTCTATGGCGGCATGTTGAAATGATTTCACTGCGCTTGTTGAGGGATGATAGCTCTGGATGATATATAATAAACAGTTTCTCTTTTAAGCATAGGTTGCATCTTTTATTACCACTGTTGTAAGGTGTGCTGGATGCAAGAATTTGCCATGTTATTGAATATTCAACATTATTGTCTTTGAGGTTCCAAATGTGTTTGCTGAGTTCGGTAGGATTCTGCAAAGTCTGGTTTCTAAAGGAGGCGTTGTGATTATTCCATCTTGTTTTGAACGCTCCTTCGGTTAATCCTACGTACGTGTCGGATGTGTTAATGTCCTTGCGTATTACCTTTGCTTGGTAAACGACTGATGTCTGTAAGCACCCTCCGTTGAGAGGGCAATCAGGTTTCTTGCGACAGTTACATTCATTATTGGTTTCAGAGTCGTTTAGTCTGGGGGTGGGCAGTCCTTTTGCAATTGCTTTGTTGTGGTTTGAAATGATTTGTTGCATGTTATTCATACAGCTGTAGCTCAATTTAATGTTGTTCTTGTTGAATATTTTTCTTAGGGTGTTGCCTTTGGGGAAGTGTTTGTCGATCAGAGTGAGGAACTTGCGGCCGATGTTGGTTGAGACGTCTTTGCTGAATGGCGGATTGTACCAGATGATGTTGTTTCGTTTTCTGCTCTTTTTTGGTTGGTTTCCTGGGGTGGGTTCATAGGTGAGGGTGAAGTTGTATCCGCTTTCATCAAGTGCTTTCTGGTACGGGGGGGTTGCTTGGTCGAATTCAGCTTTGCTGGATGACAGCATCGATAGCCTTTTATTAATTCCGGTAGGTATTCTTTTCGTGGTGGTGGGTGGGTGGTTGCTGTCATGGTGCACGTATTGGAGTGTTGTGTTGGGTTTCGTGAATGGTTGGTAGCTGTTATTTCTCAGGTTGAAAGTGACGTCGAGGAAGTTGACGGTTTGCTTGTTGGCTTCAATCGTGATCCGTAGGCCGTTTTCTTTGAAGATTTGGCATATGCGCTTCTTGGTGTTCTCGCTGCTCCTTGGCGAGGCGCGGCACACTGCCAGTCCATCATCACGGTAAATACCAAGGTTCAGGTTGAGGCTAGCAAGCTGGGAGAGGAGGAAACTCCCAACGAGTTCGCACGTTTCTGCTCCGTCAAAACTCCCCATAGTGACGTCAAATGTTGAATTGTTCTTTTTTTGCCATGGTGTACTGTTGTGGATGAGTATGGAGTTCTTTGCGTGGATGATGATGTTTCTTTCGTTGCCTGTGATTGAGTCGTAGTCCGAGGCGAAGTTTAGTGCTTGGGTCAGTAGGTCTTGCGTGATGGAAGGGTAAAATTCTTCGATGTCGAAGGAGATAAAGTTGTGTTGTTGTTTGTCTTGGATGTTGTTGAACCATTTGATTACTGCTGCTGTATTTCTCCATTGGTTGAGTGGTGTTTTGTCCTTGATTTTTGCGTTGATTCTGTCCAGGATTATTTTGCTGATTTTTCCTATTTCGGATTTAGTTGGGTTTATTAGTCGGCATGTTGGGTTATTTGCGAAGTTGGGTTTGTGGTCCTTCAATGTGATGAAGGCTTCTTTGTTGGCTGTGGCGTCCACCCTGTCCTCAATGTCCAGTTCGGTTGCGATCCGCTTGTTTTCCAGGTGGATGTTCTGTAAAGTGTTGGGTTGCGCTTTTTTGTATGATTTGGTGATGCTTTTGTCCAGTAAAGAGTTATGTTCTGGTATGTCCATTCTGTAGAAGTTTGTGGTTTTATCGGCGGCTATATACATATTCTGTGGGGGCGAAAAAGTATTTAGTCGGCCACCAATTGTTTAAGTTCTCCGACTTAAAATGATGACAGAGGTCTGTAATTTTCATCACTTCAAGTGTGAGATACAGAACGTGAAAAAAAAATCCAGGAATTCAAATTGTAGGAATTTTAAAGAATTTATTCGGAAATTATGGTGGAAAATAAGTATTGGGTCAACCATTAAAAGCTCTCACTGATGGAAGGAGTTATATTTTGGTTGCATCTGACCACATGACATGCTCCCAATCCTCTGCTGTATCATCCATGTATCCATTTTGGTATAAACTCAACTCGTCGTGTTTGGAGGAAGAAGAATACTGAGTTGCATCCCAAGAACACCACACCTACTGTGAAGCATGGGGGTGGAAACATCATGCTTTGGGGCTGTTTTTCTGCTAAGGGGACAGGACGATTGATCCGTGTTAAGGAAAGAATGAATGGGGACATGTATCGTGAGATTTTGAGCCAAAACCTCCTTCCATCAGTGAGAGCTTTGAATGCTTTACCAAATACTTATTTTCTACCATAATCTACAAATAAATTCTTTAAAATTCTTACAATGTGAATTCCTGGATTTTTTTTTCACATTCTTTCTCTCACAGTTGAAGTGTACCTATGATGAAAATTACAGACCTCTGTCATCATTTTAAGTGGGAGAACTTGCACAATCGGTGGCTGACTAAACACTTTTTTGCCCCACTGTGTGTATATACATACATACATATATGTGTATATATATATATATATATATATATATATATATATATATATATATATATATATACATATTCATATATATACATATTCATATATATGTATATATATATATATACAAACACACACATATACATATACACACACATATATATATATATATATATATATATATATATATATATATATATATATATATATATATATATATACATATACATATATTTATAAAAATACATACATACATATTTTGTATCAGAAAACTCTTAGCTCTCCAAATACCACCACAATGACCGACTTTAAAATACTGTAGCGCAGTAGGCCCAAGTAATCGTTAAATACAAGGCACGTTTATACCACATGTTTGGCCACTGCGCCACTTTGAACAGTAACATTGTGTTTAAACAATCTAATTAGGGGATTATTTGGCCTACCACAAGAGGGAGCCTGCGTACCACGGTTTAGACCAGGGTTAAATTTTTGCCAGGCACAAATATGAATATGCATGAGATGATTTGAATAGAATGAATCATAAAAACAGACAAGACGGCGATACGGTCTCATACCGGCTTCTAATTTCAGACGTTTAAAATGCATCACGTTCAATCGGCCTGAAAATGTCAACATCGAGCTAACTAGCCAGAGCTAATTAATGATTATGAAAGGACGTTGATGAATGTCGATGGTTAATTGCCTGCTCGGCAGGTAAGGTGGCGTCACTAATGAATGCATCGTGCGATAAAGGAAGCAGTATCGTACGTCCCGACATTTGTGCAGTTGTTTGTTTGTACTTACAGCAGCTGACCAGCTGCTGTATGTTGACATTTAGTTGACTTACTAAGTCGACTAATTGACTTAGTAAATACTGCACCACTTTGATATGAAGGACAGTACAGGAGAACCATGACACTTTACCAGCAGCAGCAGGGAGACAGCGTCTTAACGACGCCTAAGTAGAGCCGGGCGATACGGCTGACAACTGCATCACCAAATTGGTGTTTTGTATCAGTCGATATCAATAATCATTGATGCGTCATGAAGTGTAAGACAAATGGTGCCAAGTGTGAAAATGTATACATAGAGAATGCTATTTTCTGCAGGTTTACGGCTGTGCTCTAAAGGGTGAGCTAAGGTGGTGATATCAGCGGGCTTGCCTTGCATCATTTGCACAACCTTTAAAAAAAAAAATCCAAAACATTTTTATTTTTCCTCTTATATCCACCATTTCTTCATTTTGACTTTCTTTTCTCACTACATGCAAAGAATCAACCAACATTGATAGATGATACTGTCATCCCAACCACTGGTCTGGACTACAGGCAGGCCAGTCTAGTACCTGCACTCTTTTACTACAAAGCCACGCTTCGTAACACAGGGCTTGGCATTGGTCTTGCTGAAATAAGCAGGGGCGTCCATGATAACGTTGGCAACATATGTTGCTCCAAAACCTGTATGTACCTTTCAGCATAAATAGTGCCTTCACGGATGTGTAAGTTACTCATGCCTTGGGCACTAACACACCCCCATACCATCACGGATGTTGGCTTTTCACCTTTGCACCTGGAACAATCCGAATGGTTCTTTTCCTCTTTGACACAATGTCCACAGTTTCCCCAAAAAATTTGAAATGTGGACTCGTCAGACCACAGAACACTTTTTCACTTAGCATCAGTCCATCTTGGATGAGCTCAGGCCCAGCGAAGCCGGCGGCGTTTCTGGGTGTTGTTGATAAATGGCTGTGGCTTTGCATAGTACAGTTTTAACTTGCACTTACAGATGTAGCGACCAACTATAGTTACTGACAGTGGTTTTCTGAAGTGTTCCTGAGCCCATGTGTCATTTACACACTTATGTCACTTTTTTGATGCAGTACCGCCTGAGGGATCCAAGGTCCGTAATATCATCGCTTACGTGCAGTGATTTCTCCAGATTCTCTGAACCTTTTGATGATATTTCGGACCGTGGATGTCGAAATCCCTAAATTCCTTGAAATACCTGGTTGAGAATTGTTGTTCTTAAACAATTTTCGCACACATCTGTTGAAAAAGTCCTTGTTTGTGAGTGACTGAGCATTTCACGGAAGCTGCTTTTATACCCTATAATGGCATCCGCCTGTTCCCAATGAGCCTGTTCACCCGTGGGATGTTCCAAATAAGTGTTTGACGAGCATTCCTCAACTTCCTCAGTCTTTGTTGCCACTTGTGCCAGCTTTTGTGAAATACGTTGCAGGCATCAAATTCCAAATGGGCTAAAATTTGCCAAAAACTAACAACGTTTTCCATTAAATATCTTGTCTTTGCAGTCTACTCAATTGATTATAAGTTGAAAAGTATTTGCAAATCATTGTATTCTGTTTTTATCAACCATTTTTACAAAACCTGCCAACTTCACCGGTTTTGGGGTTTTGTATTTAACACATTTTTAACGTGTCCATGGTGATATACATGGATTTGATCAACCCAGCCTACACCCGAGTTGTGTACAGTAAGGGGTTGCTTTTTGATTGGCCAACAATTTACGTGGTGTTGGGCACCTGACGGCAAGTGAGGGAGTCTGAAGCCCACAGTAAAGAGACGTAACTTCATCACCTCGCCTGGTTATTGACTCCAACCCAATATATTACACCGTCGACGAGCAAAATGAAGAAATAAATGGCAGAACAAAGGTTACTCAAATAGTGAAAGGTAAGTGTTATTGTGTTTTTTTTTAGTAACCAGCAAGCACAGTAGAGTTAGTAGAAAAACTGTGTTTTTTATTACTGTGTATTTGATAGGTGCCGTCTGAAATTCAACTATTTATTTTATTTTATGCCCACCCTCTACCTCCCGGGATCGGAGGTCTCAAGGTTGGCAAGTATGCTTATTCCTCCACTCAGACTCCCAGACTCCCCCTACTAAACGTCCTACAGCTGAATTGTGAAGGTCCGCTGTCAGCGAGGATGTGGGCAGCTAATCACTTTAATTAATCTGACAGGCTTTTTATCAAACACATAATAAGCAGCCGCCAGCGACGACGACGGCGCCGCAAATTCGTCCTCCCCGTCCGCCGAGGAGGAAATGAAGCGAGGACAAAAGAGGCATGTTGTGGACTTGCTGGATCATCCTCCATTATTCGGCCCGACTTCACCGGAGCTCATTAAGGGCTCAAAAAACGGCGGGGTTCACTTCTGCAAACGCGGTTTTATCTCATAATCACGTGCAGGTAAAAAAGAAAAAACATTTCAATCGAGGGGGGGGGGGGGAGTCCAATTAGGGCGTGAAAAGTCTGATCTAGAACCAAGGACATCGCAGGACTGATGACAGGGCAAAAAACTGTCTTGGCATGGTTAGGCGCTCGTTTAAGTCCACAAGCACAAACACATGTTTTTATTTATTTTTTATATTTATTATTATATACTCTAGCCTTTAAATAGACCCCACTTTTCAGACCAGTTGATCTGCCGTTTCTTTTCTTTCCTGCTCTGCCCCCCTCTCCCTTGTATGGGGTGGGGGCACAGGTCCGGTGGCCATGGTTGGGGACATCTCTGCGCTGCTGACCCGTCTCCGCTCGAATGGTCTCTTGCAGGCCCCACTATGGACTAGACTCTCACTATTATGTTAGATCCACTATGGACTGGACTTTCACTATTATGTCGGATCCACTATGGACCGGACTCCCACTATTATGTTAGATCCACTATGGACTGGACTCCCACTATTATGATAGATCCACTATGGACTGGACTCCCACTATTATGTTAGATCCACTATGGACTGGACTCTCACTATTATGTTAGATCCACTATGGACTGGACTCACACTATTATGTTAGATCCCCTATTGACTGGATTCTCACTATTATGTTAGATCCACTATGGACTGGACTCTCACTATTATGTTAGATCCACTATGGACTGGACTCCCACTATTATGTTAGATCCACTATGGACTGGACTCCCATTATTATGTTAGATCCACTATGGACTGGACTCCCACTATTATGATAGATCCACTATGGACTGGACTCCCACTATTATGTTAGATCCACTATGGACTGGACTCACACTATTATGTTAGATCCCCTATGGACTGGACTCTCACTATTATGTTAGATCCACTATGGACTGGACTCTCACTATTATGTTAGATCCACTATGGACTGGACTCTCACTATTATGTTAGATCCACTATGTGTATTTTTTAATATGCGTATCATTTTTTACTTGAAGAAAACGTTTGTTTTTACTTTATTTGAAGAAATTGTTTTTTTACAACTTGCAAATCATAATTTTACTTGCGAAAGTGGTCTTTTTTTTACTTTTAAATATTTTTTTTATCTGAATTTTTTTTATTGCAGAAATTGTGAATCTGTTTTTATTATTTATTATTGTTTTATAGATGCACATTGTTTTTATCTGTGAGAATATTGTTTTTATTTGAAAAAAACTTTTTTTTTTACTTAAATTGCAGAAAAAAAAATTCTTACTTGCAAATCATAATTTCACTTGCGAAATATTTTTTTTTACTTCAATTTTTTTTTCTTTTTTACCTGAAAAAATATTTTCTTATCGCAGAAATTGTGAATCTTTCTTTTTATTTATAATTTTTTTGTAGATGTACATTGTTATCATCAGTAAGAATATTGTTTATGCTTGCAAAAACATTTTTTTAACTTAAATTGTAGAAAATTGTTTTCCTACATGCGCCAACATTTTTTTTTACTTTGAAATGTTTTGTTACCTGCAAAAAACATTTTTTTATTGCAAAACATGTGAATCTTTATTTTATTATTTATTATTGTTATATAGATGCACAATGTTTTTATCTGTGAGAATATTGTTTTTACTTGAAAAAAACATTTTTTTTTACTTAAATTGCAGAAAATTGTGTTCTTACTTGCAAATCATAATTTTACTTGCGAAAAAGTGTTTTGTTTTCACTTTGAAATCTTTTTTTTACCTGAATTTTTTTTTTTTGTATTTTAGAAATTGTGAATCTTTTTTTAAATTATTAATTGTGTTATAGATGCACATTGTTTCTATCTGTGAAAATATTGTTTCTACTTGAAAAAAACTATTTTTTTTTTACTTAAACTGCAGAAAATTGTGTTATTACTTGCAAATCATAATTTTACTTGGTAATTTTTTTTTTTTTACTTTAAAATATTTTTTTTATACCTGCAAAAAATATTTTTCTATTGCAGAAATTGTGAATCTTTTTATTTATTTATTATTTTTTTGTAGATGCACATTGTTTTTATCTGTAAGATTTTTGTTTTTACTGGAAAAAAAAAATGTTTTACTTAATTTGCAGAAAATTGTTGTCTTACTTGCAAATTATAATTTTACTTGAGAAAAAAAATATTTTTTACTTTTAAATATTTTTTTAACCTGCAAAAAATATCGTTTAATTGCAGAAAATGTGAATCTTTTTTTATCATTATTGTTTTACACATGCACATTTTTTTTTAATCTGAAATACATTTTTTTTTACTTGCGTATAATTTTTTACTTGAAAACACGTTTTTTTCCTTTTTTTTAAACTTAAATTGCAGATTTTTTTTATTTTTTTTTTTTTACTTGCAATTATTTTGTGACTGAGTAAAACCGTTTTTGTGTGTTTGTGGAGTTTCGGCAGTAACACTCGGGCATCTAATCTGGACGCCTCCCTGACTGGGACGAGTCCCGGGTGCAGACCAAGGACAAACTGGAGGGATTATGTTCCACAGCTGGCCTGAAAACGCCTCAGTGTCCCCCCCAGTGGAACCCAAAGAAGTGCACATGGACCATGAAGTCTGGGCTCACCTACCGAGACCGCTGCCCCCGTGAACCCGGATAAGCGAAAGTAAACGGATGACTGGACAGATGGTCGCGGTTTGGTGAAGGTCTTCATCTTGAATGTAAAGTTGTGATCCATCATAATGACAGCGGCGGCTTGATGAGCCAATTACTCATCAGAGAAGCGTGTCATTAACGAGCGGCGGCGCCGTCATCACACAGGACCAGAACGAGGACGCCTGGCGGGGTCAGAAGGCAGGGGGGGGGGCTTTCTCTCCACAGGTGACCGGGAGTGAATTTGGATTAGTTCCACTTTGACAAGAGTTACACATCACGGAATGAAAGACAGCGAAGGAGGACGAGAAGGCGAGATGAAGCATGGCCACGAGATTGGAGGGGCAGAGTGCACTGATTACAATGTGACGGTTTCTGTGGTGTGTGTGTGTGTGTGTGCGCGTGTGTGTGTGTGAGCGCGCCCTCCCCAGTTTTGGAATTAATGGGAATCTGGGATGAGAGGGGGGTGGGGGTCATCATGGCCTGCATGCAAATGACACTTGCACGCCAAGACACGCCCCCGCTGACTCACAAGTGGCTGTAAGTTATAGAAGCGCAACAAAACAGGTGTTGGTGGTTTGCACCAAGAAGTCGACGTCGAAACTCGGGGGTGCGGACCAATGAACCGCGTGGCGGCCTCCAACGCTTGT
Source organism: Nerophis ophidion (assembly GCF_033978795.1). Lineage (NCBI taxonomy): Eukaryota > Metazoa > Chordata > Actinopteri > Syngnathiformes > Syngnathidae > Nerophis > Nerophis ophidion. The sequence goes on along the minus strand of NC_084619.1, from coordinate 60,139,787 downwards.
TGCTAGGCAGAATTCTGCTGACCCCCCAAAAAAAATGCCAACTCGGCAGGTACAAGTCATTGACACAACGTTGAGAACTTGTTGAATGAGGTCCTGACGTTGAAAAACTCAAACGCAACGTTGAAACAACGTGCTTTTTGACGACGTTGAATCAATGTTGGGTTCTGACATTGATTTGACCATTGAAATTTTAATTAAAACACTAAGACAAAAATAAACAAAGGGTACGAACAAAAAGCGCGCACGTGGGCGGATAACAAACAAAAAGAGCTAGCATGGGAACTAGAAAATAAACGGAGCTTAGCATGGAATCTAGCAAAAACAAAAAGGCCTAGCGTGAAAGCTGGCAGATCCCGAGCAGGAAACAGAAGTTGTACATGAAATATCGAAACAAACTTGGAAGCAGGGAACAAAAGGCAGTAAGCTAAATACCGCAATCAAGTAAAGCTTACCGCAACGGTGCATTGACAAAACACGACACGACAGGTAGCAATGACAAGAGCGACATCGACATGACAATAATCCAGCATTGACTGGAGGAACAAAGCAGGTAAAATAGGAATGGGCTGATTGACACCAGGTGTAGCCAGGTGCCAATCAACCAGAGCTGAGGGAAAACAGCACACAGGGAGACAAACAGGAAGCTGAACCAAAATAAGAGTGCTGACAGGAACTAAGGACAGGAAATACTAAACAAACACAGAGGAAAAACTAAAACACAAACAAACTGTCAGTGGCAAGCCTGACAGATTTTTGACGACGTATAATCAATGTTGGGTTCTGACGAATTGACCTTTGAAATTTGGTCATTTCCCAACCAATATTCTACAAGACAAATACAACGTTGAAACAACATGCTTTTTTAACGTTTGATCAATGTTGGGCCCTGGCATTGATTTGATTATTGAAATTTGGTAATTTCCCAACCAATATTCTACAACACAAACACAACGTTGAAACATGATTTTTGACGACATTTAATCAATGTTGGGTTCTGAGAAATCCACCATTGAAATTCGGTCATTTCCCAACCAATATTCTACAAGACAAATACAACGTTGAAACAACATGCTTTTGACAACATTGAATCAATGTTGGTTTCTGGTGTTGATTCCCCCATTGATTTTTGGTCATTTCTCAACCAAAATTCTCCAACACAAATACAACGTTGAAATATGCTTATTGACGAAGTTTAATCAATGTCAGGTTCTGATGTTGATTTGACCAATGAAATTTGGTCATTTCCCAACCAATATTCTACAACAGTGGTTCTCAAATGGGGGTACTCGTATCCCTGGGGGTACTTGAAGGTATTCCAGGGGGTAGCTGAGATTTAAAAAAAAATATTCTAAAAATAGCAACAATTCAAAAATCCTTTATAAATATATTTATTGAATAATACTTCAACAAAATATGAATGTAAGTTCATAAACTGTGAAAAGAAATGCAACAATGCAATATTCAGTGTTGACAGCTAAATTTTTTGTGGACATGTTCCATAAATATTGTTGTTAAAGATTTCTTTTTTTGTCAAGAAATGTTTAGAATTAAGTTGATGAATCCAGATGGATCTCTATTACAATCCCCAAAGAGGGCACTTTAAGTTGATGATTACTTCTATGTGTAGACATCTTTATTTATAATTGGATCACTTGTTTATTTTTCAAAAAGTTTAAAGTTATTTTTATATCTTTTTTCCAAATAGTTCAAGAAAGAGCACTACAAATGAGCAATATTTTGCACTGTTATACAATTTAATAAATCAGAAACTGATGACATAGTGCTGTATTTCACTTCTTTATCTCTTTTTTTCAACCAAAAATGTTTTCTCTGATTAGGAGGTACTTGAATTAAAAAAATGTTCACAGGGGGTACATCACTGAAAAAAGGTTGAGAACTACTGTGCTAACATGTTACCTGCTGACATAAAGATGCTAACATGTACCTGCTAACATGCTACATGCAAACATAAATGTATCATGTTTAATGCTAATATAAACATGTTAATCTTTTTCATGCTAACATCTTCCAACGTTAACATGTTAGCATTAAATATGTTAACTAAGACGTGTGCATGCACATGCTAACATTGACCTGCTAACATGAACATGTTACATACTAATAAAATACATCATACCATGAACATGCTACTGTGACACTTGCTGGGCATGGTGGTGCGGGTTTGTTCTCTCAATGATGCAGTTTGGGCTCGGACACAGCGTAAGGTAAGAAATAATGATTTATTTAACTAAAGAACAGACTATAAACAGAAAACTTGCACCAGGCATAAAAAGGCAAAACAAAGAGCTAGCATGGGAGCTAGAAAACACGAAGCATAGCGCGGAAGCTAGCAAGAAGAAAAACAGTTTTACCAGAGTCAGGAATCAGCGTAGTCACTTGTTGCATGGAACAAAAACTAGGAAGCGACGGCGAGTCAATGGAAAAGGCAGGCTTAAATAAGGACAGTGATTACAAACAGGTGTGAGTCAAAAACAAAAGGCAGGTGACACTAATGCGTGACTATAGCAACAGAACAAACAGGAAGTGCCACCAAGAGCTAAGGAAGTCAAACACCAACAGAATACGATACAATGACGGAACAAAACCAGAATAAGACATGATCCTGGCAGCGGATCATGACAGCTACGTGTTAACATAAACATGCTCCCATGCTGACCTGTCCTGGACCCAAAATACAACTGCGGTTATCCGGAAGGCCCATTTCCTGAGGGTGCTGAGGAAGAGCAGATTGGAGAGACAGCTGATGGTGACCTTCTACCGCTCGGCTGTCGAGAGCCTGCTGACGTACTGCATAACGGTGTGGTACGCCAGCTGCACTGAAGCAGACAAACAGGCGATTCAGAGGGTCATAAAGTCTGCACAAAAAATCCTCGGCTGTCCCCTGATTCAAACAACTCCCGTTGCCTCAACAGAGCAAAAAACATTACCAAGGACAGCACACACCCTGGCTTCCACCTGTTTGACTTGCTACCATCAGGCAGGCGCTACAGGTGCATCAGAGCCAAAACAAACAGGCTCAGAGACAACTTCTTTCCCAAAGCTGTCACCATGTTGAACTCTAACTTATAATAATAATAATACACCCCTATACAATATAATGCCCTAATACATTACTGTTCAATACTACCCTTCGAGTGCAATACGTCCGACACTGATTGTTATTTACTAAATCGGTACTCTTGTCTTGTTCTGTATATTGTACAGTATTTTTTTATTTCTATAATGTTTTGTATATTGTACAGGATTGCTTATTATTTTTATTGGATAGTAGTCTGTTTATTTCAATTGTTAGTTTTTTCCTTTATTACTACCTCTTGTGTTTATAATTTCACCCCATATTTGTTCCCACTTAAGTTGGAGTCTTTAATCTCGTTATATGCAAATATAACGACAATAAAGTTCATTCTATTCCATTATATTCTATGCTAACATGAACGTGCCAACTTTTTATTTACCCACTGTGAGATAAATAAGTCTGTCCTTACGCTAGCTTTACCATTTTTACATGCTAACATGCTACATGCTAACATGAACATTTGAACATGCGGCATGCTAACATTAGCATTCTAACAACCTACACGCTAGAATCTTTTCCACATCAACGTGCACTTGGTAACGCAGCACACCGGCGGTATTGACTTGCCATGTGGGTAAAACAGGGCAACATTAGTTCCCTCCCGCAGAGGAAGTGGGTCATCCAGGATGGAATGACGCTTATCCTCGCTAATGCAGATACAGGGCCTCCATTTTCCCTGCCTTTATTCTTCAATGCCGCCCGCTGGTGAATGCTGCAAATTGCTCATGCATAATGGAGGAAGAGCCGCAGAGACTGACGTGTGGGATGAAGCGCGGAGAACGTTCCGGCAGCGGACGCCCCCCTCGGACACGTTGCCGCACCTCATCATCCCGGCCGTGCGTCTTGCCAAATGTCCCAATTTGTGTGGAGGCGAGGACAACGTCATCATGTTTGATGACCTCCTGGGTTGTTGACCACTGGCATGTTTTTAGGGCTGGGGAATAAGACAGACTATAAAGCATTTCTGTGTTTGTTTATAAATATGTTTGTTTTGTGCAATACATCAAATATATACTGTATGTATGTACAGTATATACAGTGTCTGTCACAATATATAGTCAAATATAGGCCAGTTGTTTGTGTGTGTGTGTGTGTGTGTGTGTCTGTGGATATATCTATGTATGTTTGTATGTATATATATGTGTGTGTGTATCTATGTATAAATGTGTGTATGTACGTGTGTGTGTATATGTGTGTGTATCTATGTATAAATGTGTGTATGTATGTGTTTATCTATGTGTGTGTGTAACTATGTATATATGTGTGTATGTATGTGTGTGTATCTATGTATATATGTGTGTATGTATGTGTGTGTATCTATGTATATATGTGTGTGTATGTATGTGTGTGTGTATCTATGTATAAATGTGTGTATGTATGTGTGTGTATATGTGTGTATGTATGTGTGTGTGTATCTATGTATAAATGTGTGTATATGTGTGTGTGTATGTGTGTGTGTATCTATGTATATATGTGTGTGTATGTGTGTGTTTGTATGTGTGTGTATATCTCTGTATTTATGTGTGTGTGTATATGTGTGTGTATTTATGTATATATATCTGTGTATGTATGTATGTGTGTGTATCTATGTATATAAGTGTGTCTATATGTGTGTATGTATGTGTGTATATCTCTGTATATATGTGCGTGAATGTATGTGTGTGTATATCTCTGTATGTATGTGTGTGTGTATATGTGTGTGTATCTATGTCTATATGTGTGTGTGTGTGTATGAATGTGTGTGTATATCTCTGTATGTATGTGTGTGTGTATCTATGTATATATGTGTGAATGTATGTGTGTGTGTATCTAAGTATATATGTGTGTGTGTATGTATGTGTGTGTATATCTCTGTATATATGTGTGTATGTATGTGTGTGTATCTGTGTATATATGTGTGTATCTCTGTATATTTGTGTGTATGAATGTGTGTGTATGTATGTCTGGTGTATCTCTGTATATGTGTGTGTGTATATATGTGTGTATGTATTTGTGTTTATCTCTGTATATATGTGTGTGTGTGTATATGTGTGTAAGTATGTGTGTGTGTATTTATGTATATATGTGTGTGTGTATGTATGTGTGTGTGCATCTATGTATATATGTGTGTGCATATATGTGTGTGTATATTTGTGTGAGTGTGTGTATGTATATATATATATGTAGGTGTGGGAAAAAAAATCACAAGACTACTTCATCTCTACAGATCTGTTTCATGAGGGGTTCCCTCAATCATCAGGAGATTTTAATGGAAGCATTCACATACAATGGTTTATATAGAGCACAGAGTGGGTGGGTACAAGCAGGCGTAGGGTGTGGTGATTGGCTCATGTGTTACCTAGGAGGTGTTTCCGTCTATGGCGGCATGTTGAAATGATTTCACTGCGCTTGTTGAGGGATGATAGCTCTGGATGATATATAATAAACAGTTTCTCTTTTAAGCATAGGTTGCATCTTTTATTACCACTGTTGTAAGGTGTGCTGGATGCAAGAATTTGCCATGTTATTGAATATTCAACATTATTGTCTTTGAGGTTCCAAATGTGTTTGCTGAGTTCGGTAGGATTCTGCAAAGTCTGGTTTCTAAAGGAGGCGTTGTGATTATTCCATCTTGTTTTGAACGCTCCTTCGGTTAATCCTACGTACGTGTCGGATGTGTTAATGTCCTTGCGTATTACCTTTGCTTGGTAAACGACTGATGTCTGTAAGCACCCTCCGTTGAGAGGGCAATCAGGTTTCTTGCGACAGTTACATTCATTATTGGTTTCAGAGTCGTTTAGTCTGGGGGTGGGCAGTCCTTTTGCAATTGCTTTGTTGTGGTTTGAAATGATTTGTTGCATGTTATTCATACAGCTGTAGCTCAATTTAATGTTGTTCTTGTTGAATATTTTTCTTAGGGTGTTGCCTTTGGGGAAGTGTTTGTCGATCAGAGTGAGGAACTTGCGGCCGATGTTGGTTGAGACGTCTTTGCTGAATGGCGGATTGTACCAGATGATGTTGTTTCGTTTTCTGCTCTTTTTTGGTTGGTTTCCTGGGGTGGGTTCATAGGTGAGGGTGAAGTTGTATCCGCTTTCATCAAGTGCTTTCTGGTACGGGGGGGTTGCTTGGTCGAATTCAGCTTTGCTGGATGACAGCATCGATAGCCTTTTATTAATTCCGGTAGGTATTCTTTTCGTGGTGGTGGGTGGGTGGTTGCTGTCATGGTGCACGTATTGGAGTGTTGTGTTGGGTTTCGTGAATGGTTGGTAGCTGTTATTTCTCAGGTTGAAAGTGACGTCGAGGAAGTTGACGGTTTGCTTGTTGGCTTCAATCGTGATCCGTAGGCCGTTTTCTTTGAAGATTTGGCATATGCGCTTCTTGGTGTTCTCGCTGCTCCTTGGCGAGGCGCGGCACACTGCCAGTCCATCATCACGGTAAATACCAAGGTTCAGGTTGAGGCTAGCAAGCTGGGAGAGGAGGAAACTCCCAACGAGTTCGCACGTTTCTGCTCCGTCAAAACTCCCCATAGTGACGTCAAATGTTGAATTGTTCTTTTTTTGCCATGGTGTACTGTTGTGGATGAGTATGGAGTTCTTTGCGTGGATGATGATGTTTCTTTCGTTGCCTGTGATTGAGTCGTAGTCCGAGGCGAAGTTTAGTGCTTGGGTCAGTAGGTCTTGCGTGATGGAAGGGTAAAATTCTTCGATGTCGAAGGAGATAAAGTTGTGTTGTTGTTTGTCTTGGATGTTGTTGAACCATTTGATTACTGCTGCTGTATTTCTCCATTGGTTGAGTGGTGTTTTGTCCTTGATTTTTGCGTTGATTCTGTCCAGGATTATTTTGCTGATTTTTCCTATTTCGGATTTAGTTGGGTTTATTAGTCGGCATGTTGGGTTATTTGCGAAGTTGGGTTTGTGGTCCTTCAATGTGATGAAGGCTTCTTTGTTGGCTGTGGCGTCCACCCTGTCCTCAATGTCCAGTTCGGTTGCGATCCGCTTGTTTTCCAGGTGGATGTTCTGTAAAGTGTTGGGTTGCGCTTTTTTGTATGATTTGGTGATGCTTTTGTCCAGTAAAGAGTTATGTTCTGGTATGTCCATTCTGTAGAAGTTTGTGGTTTTATCGGCGGCTATATACATATTCTGTGGGGGCGAAAAAGTATTTAGTCGGCCACCAATTGTTTAAGTTCTCCGACTTAAAATGATGACAGAGGTCTGTAATTTTCATCACTTCAAGTGTGAGATACAGAACGTGAAAAAAAAATCCAGGAATTCAAATTGTAGGAATTTTAAAGAATTTATTCGGAAATTATGGTGGAAAATAAGTATTGGGTCAACCATTAAAAGCTCTCACTGATGGAAGGAGTTATATTTTGGTTGCATCTGACCACATGACATGCTCCCAATCCTCTGCTGTATCATCCATGTATCCATTTTGGTATAAACTCAACTCGTCGTGTTTGGAGGAAGAAGAATACTGAGTTGCATCCCAAGAACACCACACCTACTGTGAAGCATGGGGGTGGAAACATCATGCTTTGGGGCTGTTTTTCTGCTAAGGGGACAGGACGATTGATCCGTGTTAAGGAAAGAATGAATGGGGACATGTATCGTGAGATTTTGAGCCAAAACCTCCTTCCATCAGTGAGAGCTTTGAATGCTTTACCAAATACTTATTTTCTACCATAATCTACAAATAAATTCTTTAAAATTCTTACAATGTGAATTCCTGGATTTTTTTTTCACATTCTTTCTCTCACAGTTGAAGTGTACCTATGATGAAAATTACAGACCTCTGTCATCATTTTAAGTGGGAGAACTTGCACAATCGGTGGCTGACTAAACACTTTTTTGCCCCACTGTGTGTATATACATACATACATATATGTGTATATATATATATATATATATATATATATATATATATATATATATATATATATACATATTCATATATATACATATTCATATATATGTATATATATATATATACAAACACACACATATACATATACACACACATATATATATATATATATATATATATATATATATATATATATATATATATATATATATATATATACATATACATATATTTATAAAAATACATACATACATATTTTGTATCAGAAAACTCTTAGCTCTCCAAATACCACCACAATGACCGACTTTAAAATACTGTAGCGCAGTAGGCCCAAGTAATCGTTAAATACAAGGCACGTTTATACCACATGTTTGGCCACTGCGCCACTTTGAACAGTAACATTGTGTTTAAACAATCTAATTAGGGGATTATTTGGCCTACCACAAGAGGGAGCCTGCGTACCACGGTTTAGACCAGGGTTAAATTTTTGCCAGGCACAAATATGAATATGCATGAGATGATTTGAATAGAATGAATCATAAAAACAGACAAGACGGCGATACGGTCTCATACCGGCTTCTAATTTCAGACGTTTAAAATGCATCACGTTCAATCGGCCTGAAAATGTCAACATCGAGCTAACTAGCCAGAGCTAATTAATGATTATGAAAGGACGTTGATGAATGTCGATGGTTAATTGCCTGCTCGGCAGGTAAGGTGGCGTCACTAATGAATGCATCGTGCGATAAAGGAAGCAGTATCGTACGTCCCGACATTTGTGCAGTTGTTTGTTTGTACTTACAGCAGCTGACCAGCTGCTGTATGTTGACATTTAGTTGACTTACTAAGTCGACTAATTGACTTAGTAAATACTGCACCACTTTGATATGAAGGACAGTACAGGAGAACCATGACACTTTACCAGCAGCAGCAGGGAGACAGCGTCTTAACGACGCCTAAGTAGAGCCGGGCGATACGGCTGACAACTGCATCACCAAATTGGTGTTTTGTATCAGTCGATATCAATAATCATTGATGCGTCATGAAGTGTAAGACAAATGGTGCCAAGTGTGAAAATGTATACATAGAGAATGCTATTTTCTGCAGGTTTACGGCTGTGCTCTAAAGGGTGAGCTAAGGTGGTGATATCAGCGGGCTTGCCTTGCATCATTTGCACAACCTTTAAAAAAAAAAATCCAAAACATTTTTATTTTTCCTCTTATATCCACCATTTCTTCATTTTGACTTTCTTTTCTCACTACATGCAAAGAATCAACCAACATTGATAGATGATACTGTCATCCCAACCACTGGTCTGGACTACAGGCAGGCCAGTCTAGTACCTGCACTCTTTTACTACAAAGCCACGCTTCGTAACACAGGGCTTGGCATTGGTCTTGCTGAAATAAGCAGGGGCGTCCATGATAACGTTGGCAACATATGTTGCTCCAAAACCTGTATGTACCTTTCAGCATAAATAGTGCCTTCACGGATGTGTAAGTTACTCATGCCTTGGGCACTAACACACCCCCATACCATCACGGATGTTGGCTTTTCACCTTTGCACCTGGAACAATCCGAATGGTTCTTTTCCTCTTTGACACAATGTCCACAGTTTCCCCAAAAAATTTGAAATGTGGACTCGTCAGACCACAGAACACTTTTTCACTTAGCATCAGTCCATCTTGGATGAGCTCAGGCCCAGCGAAGCCGGCGGCGTTTCTGGGTGTTGTTGATAAATGGCTGTGGCTTTGCATAGTACAGTTTTAACTTGCACTTACAGATGTAGCGACCAACTATAGTTACTGACAGTGGTTTTCTGAAGTGTTCCTGAGCCCATGTGTCATTTACACACTTATGTCACTTTTTTGATGCAGTACCGCCTGAGGGATCCAAGGTCCGTAATATCATCGCTTACGTGCAGTGATTTCTCCAGATTCTCTGAACCTTTTGATGATATTTCGGACCGTGGATGTCGAAATCCCTAAATTCCTTGAAATACCTGGTTGAGAATTGTTGTTCTTAAACAATTTTCGCACACATCTGTTGAAAAAGTCCTTGTTTGTGAGTGACTGAGCATTTCACGGAAGCTGCTTTTATACCCTATAATGGCATCCGCCTGTTCCCAATGAGCCTGTTCACCCGTGGGATGTTCCAAATAAGTGTTTGACGAGCATTCCTCAACTTCCTCAGTCTTTGTTGCCACTTGTGCCAGCTTTTGTGAAATACGTTGCAGGCATCAAATTCCAAATGGGCTAAAATTTGCCAAAAACTAACAACGTTTTCCATTAAATATCTTGTCTTTGCAGTCTACTCAATTGATTATAAGTTGAAAAGTATTTGCAAATCATTGTATTCTGTTTTTATCAACCATTTTTACAAAACCTGCCAACTTCACCGGTTTTGGGGTTTTGTATTTAACACATTTTTAACGTGTCCATGGTGATATACATGGATTTGATCAACCCAGCCTACACCCGAGTTGTGTACAGTAAGGAAGAGATAGGCTCAAGAAACCACGAAAGGGACAAGCGGTATAAAATGATGGATCTTGCAATGCAGTTGACCAAAAATGATGGAAAGTGCCACTCCACACAGCAACTGACTCTGTGGTGGAAGTTGAAATTGACACAAAACACATTTTAAGACATTCGACCCCCGTGCAAAGTGGATATTGCAGCCCAGGCCTAATCCATCACGTTTTATGTGTCGGGTGAATCGCCACGAATGGGGCCGAACAATCCCTTTCCCACTGTTGTTTTCTTTTTTTTTGCCGGAAAACGGATTGTGACGGACTCTTGCCGTCGTCGCGCGGGTTCCATGGACCATCAAGGAAGGACATCGCTTTGAGCAGGTTTGACTCTTGTTTATTCTTTCCTCGCTCGCTTTCAGCCGGCCGTGTCGTCGCTGTCTGCGGCTCGCTGTCTGTGGCTCTCGGTGGTCAGGTTCTGCTGCGGGTTCTCTTTCTCTTTCTGCCTCGATCTCTCCTCCTTCTCCCCTTTTATACAGGGTGAGGAGATAAGTCAAATGTGTGCCGGCGCGCGATCCACGCACCTGAATTAGATTGCGGCGGCGTCGCTCCCGGCACGCCCGCCTCCTTGCCACCATCTTGGGCAGGGCTCCAGGGTGCCCTGCCCCGCCGTCGGCCCGTCTCTCCACACGGATGTACATGTACGGTCAATTCCCCCCCCCTCCCGAGTGCCTAATGAAGTGGGCATTGACTTCAATCAAGGGCCGACTCCTCCGCCATCAATAAACCAACCGCCATGAATCATGCACGTACGTTTGAATCGGACTAATGAGAAATATATTCGCTTCCTCCTCCGCCCAGCACGCACCTCGCCTTGCCTCTTCTATAACGCCCACTGTGTCGACGCGCCACCATTACCGTGTTGGCAGCGAACGCACCGCGGAGAGGACCACTTGACCGCTACTGATGGAGCACCAACAACACACACACACCTCACTCTACTCCACCACACACACACATGCGCAAACAGCTGTTTGGAAAAGGGTAGCCTGCGAAAGAACAAAACAAGTGCTTCCTCCCACACGCTCGCTGGTAGAGGACACTACTTGTAGCTCTGGAGTACTTTTGTGTTTGCATCACTTCTTTTTTGTCCTCATTTTGTCACAGCCTTATTCCAATTATTTGTCCTCAAAATCATACAGACAACATCCGCATTCCCGAAGACACGGCACTGATCCGCCTGTCGATCTCACAACCCACTCTTCCCTCACTCGTGAATAAGACTCGGAGGTACTTGAACTCCTCTGTCAGGTTCAAACACTATTAAACAAGACAAGAAGCAAGGAATTAAACAGAGACAGTATCACATTTAGCTCAATGAGGAGAAACGTGTAGACACGTTACAGCCTTATTCCAATTATTTGTCCGCAAAATTATACAGACAACATCCGCATTACTAAAAACACGGCACCGATCCGCCTGTCGATCTCACAACTCACTCTTCCCTCACTCGTGAACAAGACTCTGAGGTACTTGAACTCCTCTGTCAGGTTAAAACATTATTAAACAAGACAAGAAGCAAGGAATTAAACAGAGACAGTATTACATCTAGCTCAATGAGGAGAAACGCGTAGACACGTTACAGCCTTATTCCAATTATTTGTCCTCAAAATTATACAGACAACATCCGCATTCCCGAAGACACGGCACCGATCCGCCTATCGATCTCACAACCCACTCTTCCCTCACTCGTGAATAAGACTCGGAGGTACTTAAACTCCTCTGTCAGGTTCAAACACTATTAAACAAGACAAGAAGCAAGGAATTAAACATAGACAGTATCACATTTAGCTCAATGAGGAGAAACGCGTAGACACGTTACAGCCTTATTCCAATTATTTGTCCACAAAATTATACAGACAACATCCGCATTACTGAAGACACGGCACTGATCCGCCTGTCGATCTCACAACTCACTCTTCCCTCACTCGTGAACAAGACTCTGAGGTACTTGAACTCCTCTGTCAGGTTCAAACACTATTAAACAAGACAAGAAGCAAGGAATTAAACAGAGACAGTATTACATCTAGCTCAATGAGGAGAAACGCGTAGACACGTTACAGCCTTATTCCTATTACTTGTCCTCAAAATTATACCGACAACATCCGCATTACCGAAGACACGGGACCGATCCGCCTGTCAATCTGACAATCCACTCTTCCCTCACTCGTGAACAAGACTCTGAGGTATTTGAACTCCTCTGTCAGGTTCAAACACTATTAAACAAGACAAGAAGCAAGGAATTAAACAGAGACAGTATTACATTTAGCTCAATGAGGAGAAACGCGTGGACACTGTACCCTTGTACAGTGTCGTCCCACGCTCCTGACGAAAGATTGTACGCCTCCTCTTTTATTTGGACTTTCCCTGATTACATGGCAACAGCTGTTTCTTAGGGTGGGGGTCGTAAACAGCAATCGCCTTTGATTACAACAGTTCAAAGAAAAGGTCGTAAAACAGTTCAAAGAAAAGGTTGCATTAAAGGGAGTGGGCCCTGCTTCCTCTTTGCTTTGCAGTTCCCGGGTCAAGACAATATCTTTCTGTTGACTACAATACATCAAAGAAACAGAACACCTTCATGTTGCTTCCCATCCTAAACAGTGGATTTTTACAAACCTTCTTCTTGTTAGGTTCAAAGACAGCTTCTGTAAGACAACGTTTTTGTGATAACTTAGATACCATTATTCGGACATCCTCCACTTGGGGCAACTGTGTGTCCTCCCCAACTTGGAGATGGCACTCCGAACTTTTCCCGGGCAAGAACCACGGAGGTGCGGATTCCCATCCCAGTCGCTTCGCACTCGGCTGCGAGCCGAACCAGTGAGAGCTGAAGAACGATTCGATGAAAGATATCAGTTTGGGGCCTGGAAAACTTCCCCATAGTGTCAGGCTTTCCTTTGACAGTTTGACTACGTTTCAGTTTTTTCCTCTGCATTTGTTTGTTTCCTCTGTGTTTAGTATTTCCTGTCCTTAGTTCCTGTCTAGTGCTCTTATTTTGGTTCGGCTTCCTGTCTGTCTCCCTGTGTCCTGTTTTCACTCAGCTGCGGCTGATTGGCATCTGGTCACACCTGATGTCAATCAGCCAGCTCCTATTTTACCTGCTTTGTTCCTCCAGTCAGTGCTGGATCATTTGTATTGTCGTGTCAATGTCATTTTCTACTTGTCATTCCTACTGGTCGTGTGAATGCAGCGTAGCGGTAAGCTATATTTGGTAGTTGTTTTGTAGCTTACTGATTTTTGTTCCCTGCTTCCGATTAGTTTGTTCATAGCCCTTAGTTTGTCATATCCGCCCATGTGCGTGCTTTTTGTTTGTACCCTTTGTTTGTTCTAGTTGTAGTATTTTATATTAAAATCATGTTTGCTCACTCCATGCCTGCCTCCATCTCTGCATCTTGGGGCTCGTCATCAAATAACTCTGACAGGGAGGGCATTTTTGCGAACCGATCCAGTAAGAGCTGAAGAACGATTCGATGAAAGATATCAGTTTGGGGCCTGGAAAACTTCCCTATACGACCGGGAGGGCATTTTTGCAAATCGATCCAGTGAGAGCTGAAGAACGATTCGATGAAAGATATCAGTTTGGGGCCTGGAAAACTTCCCCATACGCCTGGGAGGGCATTTTTGCGAACCGATCCAGTGAGAGCTGAAGAACGATTCGATGAAAGATATCAGTTTGGGGCCTGGAAAACTTTCCCATACGCCCGGGAGGGCATTTTTGCGAACCGATCCAGTGAGACCTGAAGAACAATTCGATGAAAGATATCAGTTTGGGGCCTGGAAAACTTCCCCATACGCCCGGGAGGGCATTTTTGCGAACCGATCCAGTGAGAGCTGAAGAATGATTCGATGAAAGATATCAGTTTGGGGCCTGGAAAACTCCCCCATAGGCCCGGGAGGGCATTTGTGTGCGGAAGTGACGACACACGTGAGGATCTCTTCTCTGGCTTTGCTGGCGTCACCCGGCCAAGAGCCCGAGATAAAGGCCGTACGGAACATATGTGCGGAGGAAATAGCGCCGTCGCTTCCTGTCGCTTGGCGGGCGGCTATTATGGCCTCAAAGCTCTCAACATCGCTCCCGCTCCCCCGCCCCCTTCCCCCTCATCTGTTCTTGACATTGCTTTATTGTTCCGCCGCTTTTCTTCCCCGCTGCGCCGTCCACTTCATCCATGTTAAAGAGCGCATGAATAAAGCATGGCATTATGTGTGTGAGTGTGTGTGTGTACACAAGGAGACGCTCTCATCTTTATCAAAAGCAGATAAAGGCGGCTGCTGGCACCTCCTAATAGCACCACTGACCTTCATCCCGGCATTAGCTGCACCGGACAAGAAGTGTCTCCAGATAAGCCGGCGCTTTTCATACGTGTTCACGCCGCGTGTCGCCTTATCATATTGTCTGTGTGCGTCTGTGTGTGTTTGCATGTGTGTGTGTGTGTGTGTGTGTGTGTGTGTGTGTGTGTGTGTGTGTTCTGGAAATGCTTGCTTAATGGGGACATCGCTCTGTTTACACCAGGGGTGTCCAAAATGCGGCCCGGGGGTCGGGGTAATTTTTTAACGGCCCCACGGCACATTTTAAAAATACGACTGAAACATTTTTAAAAGGTAAAAAGTGATGTAAAAGAGCAAACGGGTGAAATGTATCAAAAAAATGTTGCAATGTTTACTCTAATAACACAAAGCGGCCATGCAGGCTGTTTCTTTCTTTAAAAAAAAAATAATGAATCAAAATCAATGTCGTTATGAATTATGTATTACGTCACGTCAAATTTTCCACTTTGAGGTATTTTTTGGGGGAAAATGTTGCATATTTTGTGTTTGCCATATAAAAAAACAGAGCTGTTTTTTTTAAAAAAGGGCCTAAAATGAACAGACAAAAAACATAAACAACAATAAAATTTATATATGACAGATAGATCTGAAGTTGATCTCGAGATTATTGTGTTAAAAGTAAACAGTAAAGTGAATTATATTTATATAGCGCTTTTCTCTAGTGACTCAAAGCGCTTTACATAGTGAAACCCAATATCTAAGTTACATTTAAACCAGTGTGGGTGGCACTGGGAGCAGGTGGGTAAAGTGTCTTGCCCAAGGACACAACGGCAGTGACTAGGATGACGGAAGTGGGAATCGAACCTGCAACCCCCAAGTTACTGGCACAGCCACTCAACCAACCGAGCTATACCGGCTAGATGTAAAAAAAGTACATTTTATTTTTTAACACTTTTTAACACGAATCATTTTAGTGTGATTTGATTTTAAGGGTCATTGCTCAAAAAATAATAATGAATTAAAATCAATGGTGTTATTAGTTATTGACTTTTTTAAGGCTCCAATTATTATATAATCGCAAATATTCCACTTAAAAAAATATATTGGGTGATGATATTGCATATTTTGTGTTTTTTTCCCATCAAAAAACAGGGTTTTCTTTGACAAAAAGAGCATACAACTTACATCTTTAAAATCATTATATTGACATATCTAATGTTGATATGGATTTTTAAAACTTGAATAATAATAAAACCAAATAATACTAAATAATGACACCTTTTTAATATTTTTTGGACCAAAACCCTTCGGGGTCCCCGGGATCAAGCCTGACCGGAGGCCTGAATGTATATTGGTTATACATAAATTGTATTCGTTTTAAAATAAAATAAAAAGTCAAAATGGCCCCCGCTTGCTTTGATTTTTCAGTCTGCGGCCTTAAGTGGAAAAAATTTGGACACCCCTGGTTTACAGAGTCACATTTAGGGGACCTCTGACGGTATGGGGACCAAAAAACAGGTCTCCTAATGGGAAACATTTTTAAATGATAGTCAGATCCATTCTGAAGATGCCCAAGTGATTTTTCAGCTTTGGCCCATAAAACATGTTTACTGAAAAGTAAACATGTTTAACATATATAAATATATATTTTTTAAATGTCCCTCAGTAGTTACGTACAAATGTGTGTGAATTATGCAACATTATATAAATTTGGTCCCCATGAACCATATTAAATATTTTTACCCAGGGTTTCCAGTAAGTATGATCAGCACATGACTTCATCAATCCAGAGATTTAAAGACGTGTATGAGCTAACTGGGCAGTGGCCATTTTACATCATTTTTTTTAGGCCTCCACAACCTGTAGAAAGGGTGGTCCCCGCAAGTACTGAACAACAACTTGGTCCCCATTCTAAATGATAACCAGCAAGTGTGTGTGTGTGTGTTTTCTGGCAATGCTTGCTTAATGGGGACATCGCTCTGTTTACACAGTCACCTTTAGGGGACTTCTGACGGTATGGGGACCAAAAAACAGGTCCCCTAATGGGAAACATTTTGAAATGATAGTCAGATCCACTCTGAAGATGCCTAAGTGATTTTTAAGCTTTGGCCTACAAAACATGTTTACTTAAAAGTAAACATGTGTTGTGGAAATTTCTTAAAGTCGATCCTTTAGTGACAAATAGCTTTAAAATGATTTATTAAAGTAACAAACAAATAATAACAAGCTTTGCAAAGCGAGACCAAACCAGAACGATACATCCGTTCGTTCCAGCTTGTTCTAACTCTTTTAGAATAAGTCATGACAATTATACATTCTCAGAAGTCCCACCCTCCAGCTCATTAACATACAGTATCCCAGTAAAAGAATGCCCAAGGTTCTGTGAAGGGGAGAGGGTGTCGTTTGCCCAGAAGGGGTGGGGTCACTCAGGACAGGAAAGGGGCAACAGTTGAGCCCAGATGGGGGTCTGGAAGAGATAACACATATGCCCAGTCAACTAGAGTCCACATGTCACATCAAAGACACAGTAAACAGAGCTTGATCAGATTAGAGGTCTCCTGCAGAGCGTCACATTCCTAAGCCTAATAAACAACTTTTGGCAACCCGTTCAAAGAACATCATCAATTAAAACGAGTACAAGTAATTTTGCTATCACACATATTTAACATACTCCTCTCTGAGCTGCTACCTTACCGTGGTAGAGGAGTTTGCGTGTCCCAATGATCCTAGGAGCTATGTTGTCTGGGGGTTTTCATGCCCCCTGGTAGGGTCTCCCAAGACAAACAGGTCCTAGGTGAGTGATCAGACAAAGAGCAGCTCAAAGACTTCTATGGAATTACAACGAAATGAACCCAGATTTCCCTCGCCCGGACGTGGGTCACCGGAGCCCCGCTCTGGAGCCAGGCCCGGAGTTGGGGCACGATGGCGAGCGCCTGGTGGTCGGGCCTGTTCCCATGGGGCCCGGCCGGGCACAGCCCGAAGAGGCAACGTGGGTCATCCCTCCAATGGGCTCACCACTCATAGGAGGGGCCATAGAGGTCGGGTGCATTGTGAGCTGGGCGGCAGCCGAAGGCAGGGCACTTGGCGGTCCGATCCTCGGCTACAGAAGCTAGCTCTTGGGACGTGGAACGTCACCTCACTGGGGGGGAAGGAGCCTGAGCTAGTGCGCGAGGTAGAGAAGTTCCGGCTGGATATAGTCGGACTCACCTCAACGCACAGCAAGGGCTTTGGAACCAGTTCTCTCGAGAGGGACTGGACCCTCTTCCACTCTGGCGTTGCCGGCAGTGAGAGGCGACGGGCTGGGGTGGCAATTCTGGTTGCCCCCCGGCTCAAAGCCTGTACGTTGGAGTTCAACCCAGTGGACGAGAGGGTAGCTTCCCTTCGCCTTCGGGTGGGGGGACGGGTCCTGACTGTTGTTTGTGCTTACGCACCAAGCAGCAGTTCAGAATACCCACCCTTTTTGGGTACACTCGAGGGAGTACTGGAAAGTGCTCCTCCGGGTGATTCCCTTGTCCTACTGGGAGACTTCAACGCTCATGTTGGCAACGACAGTGAAACCTGGAGAGGCGTGATTGGGAAGAATGGCCACCCGGATCTAAACCCGAGTGGTGTTTTGTTATTGGACTTTTGTGCTCGTCACAGTTTGTCGATAACAAACACCATGTTCAAACATAAGGGTGTCCATATGTGCACTTGGCACCAGGACACCCTAGGCCGCAGTTCCATGATCGACTTTGTAGTTGTGTCATCGGATTTGCGGCCTTATGTTTTGGACACTCGGGTGAAGAGAGGGGCGGAGCTTTCTACCGATCACCACCTGGTGGTGAGTTGGCTGCGATGGTGGGGGAGGATGCCGGACAGACCTGGCAGGCCCAAGCGCATTGTGAGGGTCTGCTGGGAACGTCTGGCAGAGTCTCCTGTCAGAGAGAGTTTCAATTCACACCTCCGGGAGAACTTTGAACATGTCACGAGGGAGGTGCGGGACATTGAGTCCGAGTGGACCATGTTCCGAACCTCTATTGTCGAGGCGGCTGATTGGAGCTGTGGCCGCAAGGTTGTTGGTGCCTGTCGTGGCGGTAATCCCAGAACCCGTTGGTGGACACCAGCAGTGAGGGATGCCGTCAAGCTGAAGAAGGAGTCCTATCGGGTTCTTTTGGCTCATAGGACTCCGGAGGCAGTGGACGGGTACCGACGGGCCAAGCGGTGTGCAGCTTTAGCGGTCGCGGAGGCAAAAACTCGGACATGGGAAGAGTTCGGGGAAGCCATGGAAAACGACTTCCGGACGGCTTCGAAGCGATTCTGGACCACCATACGGCGCCTCAGGAAGGGGAAGCAGTGCACTATCAACACCGTGTATGGTGCGGATGGTGTTCTGCTGACTTCGACTGCGGATGTTGTGGACCGGTGGAGGGAATACTTCGAAGACCTCCTCAATCCCACCAACACGTCTTTCTTTGAGGAAGCGGTGCCTGGGGAATCTGTAGTGGACTCACCTATTTCTGGGGCTGAGGTCGCTGAGGTAGTTAAAAAGCTCCTCGGCGGCAAGGCCCCGGGGGTGGATGAGATCCGCCCGGAGTTCCTTAAGGCTCTGGATGCTGTGGGGCTGTCTTGGTTGACAAGACTCTGCAGCATCGCGTGGACATCGGGGGCGGTACCTCTGGATTGGCAGACCGGGGTGGTGGTCCCTCTCTTTAAGAAGGGGGACCGGAGGGTGTGTTCCAACTATCGTGGGATCACACTCCTCAGCCTTCCCGGTAAGGTTTATTCAGGTGTACTGGAGAGGAGGCTTCGCCGGATAGTCGGACCTCGGATTCAGGAGGAACAGTGTGGTTTTCGTCCTGGTCGTGGAACTGTGGACCAGCTCTATACTCTCGGCAGGGTTCTTGAGGGTGCATGGGAGTTTGCCCAACCAGTCTACATGTGCTTTGTGGACTTGGAGAAGGCATTCGACCGTATCCCTCGGGAAGTCCTGTGGGGAGTGCTCAGAGAGTATGGGGTATCGGAATGTCTTATTGTGGCAGTCCGCTCCCTGTATGATCAGTGTCAGAGCTTGGTCCGCATTGCTGGCAGTAAGTCGGACACGTTTCCAGTGAAGGTTGGACTCCGCCAAGGCTGTCCTTTGTCACCGATTCTGTTCATAACTTTTATGGACAGAATTTCTAGGCGCAGTCAAGGCGTTGAGGGGTTCCGGTTTGGTGGCCACGGGATTAGGTCTCTGCTTTTTGCAGATGATGTAGTCCTGATGGCTTCATCTGGCCGGGATCTTCAGCTCTCACTGGATCGGTTCGCAGCCGAGTGTGAAGCGACCGGAATGAGAATCAGCACCTCCAAGTCCGAGTCCATGGTTCTCGCCCGGAAAAGGGTGGAGTGCCATCTCCGGGTTGGGGAGGAGACCCTGCCCCAAGTGGAGGACTTCAAGTACCTAGGAGTCTTGTTCACGAGTGGGGGAAGAGTGGATCGTGAGATCGACAGGCGGATCGGTGCGGCGTCTTCAGTAATGCGGACGTTGTATCGATCCGTTGTGGTGAAGAAGGAGCTGAGCCGGAAGGCAAAGCTCTCAATTTACCGGTCGATCTACGTTCCCATCCTCACCTATGGTCATGAGCTTTGGGTCATGACCGAAAGGATAAGATCACGGGTACAAGCGGCCGAAATGAGTTTCCTCCGCCGGGTGGCGGGGCTCTCCCTTAGAGATAGGGTGAGAAGCTCTGCCATCCGGGAGGAGCTCAACGTAAAGCCGCTGCTCCTCCACATCGAGAGGAGCCAGATGAGGTGGTTCGGGCATCTGGTCAGGATGCCACCCGAACGCCTCCCTAGGGAGGTGTTTAGGGCACGTCCAGCTGGTAGGAGGCCACGGGGAAGACCCAGGACACGTTGGAAAGACTATGTCTCCCGGCTGGCCTGGGAACGCCTCGGGATCCCCCGGGAAGAGCTAGACGAAGTGGCTGGAGATAGGGAAGTCTGGGCTTCCCTGCTTAGGCTGCTGCCCCCGCGACCCGACCTCGGATAAGCGGAAGATGATGGATGGATGGATGGACATATTTAACATCTAATTTTTTTTTTTTTTTTTTAAATGGTCCTCTGTAGTCATGTATAAATGTGTGTGAATTATGCATTTTTTTTTTTTTATTTGGTCCCCACGAACCAAAATAACTATTTTCCCCAGGGTCCCCAGTAAGTATGATCAGCACATTAGTTCATCAATCCAGAGATTTAAAGACGTGTATGAGCTAACTGGGCAGTGGCCATTTTACCTCATTTTTTTTTATGCCTCCACAACCTGTAGAAAGGGTGGTCCCCACAAATCACGATCAACAACTTGGTCCCCATTGCAAATGAAAACCAGTGTGTGTGTGTGTGTGTGTGTGTGTGTGTGTGTGTGTGTGTGTGTTGGCTCAAGGTGATGCTCTTTTTTCGACGCGCCTGAAGTCATTTGTGAAGAAAAGAAAAGACCCAAAGCGATGTTAGCGATAGTTATTGTCATGCCTCGCCGCGTCCCCTTTCAAATATTGCGTCTTCCCAAAATGTTGTTGTATCTTTTTTAAAGCATATAAAGGGAAACTGAACTTTTTTCAGGGAATGTTTGCCTATATTTTACAATACCACTTGTTTTCTACTGTCTGCTTGAGCAAAATTTGTAAATATGACATGTTATTATGAATGTTGCTAGATACTACATATGTACTTACAGTTAGTTTATAAAACCTCGATGGAGGTATTTGGATGTTTTTCATTGTTAGATGACTTTTGCTAGTGTTAGTTTATGATTTAGAATGCTTAAAAAATGGAAAAAAAAACACAATGCATGTGAAGATTCAATGATTTGGTTCCCAGGTAAGAATGGGGACATAATTACGAGTAGAACACAAATCATCTGGAGGATGCTTAAAAACAACCCGCCGTGTCATCGCGTTAACAAACCAACCAATGATCCGCAAATACCTTTCTCACCAAGAAAGGAACGGCGCGGACGGAATGCGATCGGGAAGGCTTTTAATGAAACGCGAGCACAGATAGCAGTCCGCCGAGCCGCAGGATGAGCAGCATTTAAAGGTGGCGCTCAGTCAACATGCTAATATTCATGCAGACATAATGAAGAACCGCCATTAAACCGCAGTCAGGATTATTAACTCATGTGTGTGTGTGTGTGTGTGTGTGTGTGTGTGTGTGTCGCACTGTAAAACCACGTGAAGCGTCAGTAAGACCCATTTAGCATAGCCTCAGGAGCACATGAAACAAGTCATTAGTAGGCTAGCTGCATCCGGAACGCAACCCACCTACCACACTGACACCGACACTTTTCCCTTTCCTCCCACCTTTATCATCTGTTCTCTTCATCTAACCAAGCACTCAGCAGATACGTCTAGATTAGCTTTGTGTTAGAAAAGGAACAGCTAGAATAGGTTTGTGTTTCGAAAAAGGAACAGCTAGCGTAGGTTTTTGTTCGAAATTGAGCAGCTCGCTTAGGTTGAAGGGGAAATGCGCTTTTGGGGGAATTCTGCCTGGCCAACAGGAAGCCCCTTTGGTGCCCTCACCAACGATCCAAAATCACAAAAATCCTCAACTTTGAAGGGGAACAACAATTCTTAACTTTGAAGGGGAACTACACTTCTGGGGGAATTCAGCCACAGATGTTGTGTTTGTTTTAACCCGCTAACAGCCAAGGGCTTCAAGGACCTCAACGAAGATAAGACGACAGCACGCAGACGAAGCAGAGACAAGGCGAAATCACAAGGACCAGCACGTATTGTGCGTACTGGAGATGCTTTGCATGATAAGTGTGACCACTCCTTTTGGAGGCGGCCTCAGTGATGTTGACTGGGGAACTCCTGAATAAATGAAGGGACGCGGGAGCTGTACCGTAGAGCGTAGGGCGAGACTCTGACTAAGTGCGCAGCTCCATGCGTTCTCCTCATGAGCTAAAATGAGCTCTGTCTCTGCATGATTCCTTGCTTCTTGTCTGTTTAATAGATGTCATCAGTGTTTGAACCTGACAGTCTCGCAAATTCCACGCCTTTAAGATAGGTTACTACGAGTCGGATCATTTCCGACTAATTTAGTCCGTGATTTATTGGTTCTAAAACTCTTTTGTTTGGGGATTCTTTGCTTCCACTTTAGTACTTGAGCCCAGACTGTGCAAAGTCATGGGGGTAACGTATCAGCTTTATGGCGCGGACTGGTGGGTCTGGGCTGAGTTATACCGTCTGGCGGTCCGTCTCCTCTCCAGCGGAGTCAATCAATCTGCGTTTTTTTCTCCCCCCCCCCCACACACACGAAGGAGTGCACTCGGCAGAGAGGGAGGAGAGAATGTCAAAAGGAGGAACAAAAAGGCTGGGAAAAAAATGACTCGTTTCCCACTTTTTCCATTGAATAATGCTCCGTCTCATCAAAGTAAGGTCAGCTTTTAACATTCAACAAGCGTACCGGGTGGAAAAGACGGGAATAAAAGATGAGAAAGGCTGAACGAAGTATGCTAATGTGGACGCCACAAAAAAAAAAAAGGGGGGGAGTTGTTTTCAACAGCACGCATATAATCACGTCTTTCTGACGTACAGCACGATGTTAGCAATAAGAAAAATGTTGCTTTGCTATCTTTAATGAGCCAATTATACTGTTAGCGCTGACGTGCATCCAGCATCAAGACAGTTTTTACAACCCCCACCCACTACGTTTTTGAAAAAAATAAAATAAAATTGTCCACCAGACCAAAAGCCGCAGATATGTTTGTTGGGAAATTAATAATTTACACAGAAAGGTTTCTTAATTTTTTTTTTAAAGGCCTAATGAAATGAGATTTTCTTATTCAAACGGGGATAGCAGGTCCATTCTATGTGTCATACTTGATCATTTCGCGATATTGCCCTATTTTTGCTGAAAGGATTTAGTAGAGAACATCGATGATAAAGTTTGCAACTTTTGGTCGCTAATAAATAAGCTTTGCCTGTACCGGAAGTAGCAGACGATGTGCGCGTGACGTCACGGGTTGTGGAGCTCCTCACATCTGAACATTGTTTACAATCATGGCCACCAGCAGCTAGAGCGATTCGGACTGAGAAAGCGACGATTTCCCCATTAATTTGAGCGAGGATGAAAGATTTGTGGATGACAATAGAGAGAGTGAAGGACTAGAAAAAAAGAGGGCTGTGGGATCGATTCAGATGTTATCAGACACATTTACTAGGATAATTCTGGAAAATCCCTTATCTGCTTATTGTGTTACTAGTGTTTTAGTGAGATTATATAGTCGTACCTGAAAGTCGGAGGCGTGTGGCCACGGGTGTGGCGACCGCCAGTGTTTCTGAGGGAATCCACGTTTCTCGACTAGGCGAAGCGAAGACAGCCTTTGGGGCCGGGCTGAGCTTTTTTTTCCCATCCCAAGTTCGAGGGCGGCCGCTCGGAGGAGGCAAGAGAGTCCGCAGCTGCCTCTTCGACAGGGGCAAAAAGAACGACGCAAGGTCCGCTCATGTCTATGGTATGAGCCAACTTATTACCACAATTTTCTCACCGAAACCTGCCGGTTGACATGTGGAAGAGAACCATGTTCGCTTGACCGCTCTGTTCCATAGTAAAGCTTCACCTTCGGGAATGTAAACCAGGAAACACTGGCTGTGTTTGTGTTGCTAAAGGCAGCCGCAATACACCGCTTCCCACCTACATCTTTCTTCTTTGACGTCTCCAATATTAATCAAACAAATTGTAAAAGATTCAGCAACACAGATGTCCAAAATACTGTGTAATTACGCGATTAAAGCAGACGAGTTATAGCTGGGATCGGGCTGGAACAAAATGTCCGCTACAATCCGAGACGTCACGCGCACGCGTCATCATACCAACGTTTTAAAAAGGATACTTCCCGCGAAATTTTAAATTGCAATTCAATAAACTAAAAAGGCCGTATTGGCATGTGTTGCAATGTTAAGATTTCATCATTGATTTATAAACTATCAGACTGCGTGGTCGGTAGTAGTGGGTTTCAGTAGGCCTTTAAATAACTTAATTGTTCCCAAACGGTGTCTGTAGCACGGCAGCAAAACGGCTTATCAAACAAAACAGAAGTTGTCGTCATATGGACCCACTAGCTGCAAAAGCTAGCTCTCCAATCAGCTACACCAGTGGTCGGCAACCCAAAATGTTGAAAGATCCTGTGAGGGTTTCTCTCTCGTGGGTTCTCCTGATCGTGACACCACTTCTGGGTTGAACAATCTTTTATTTTGTAAGCACACGCCAGGACAGCACTCTGTTCCACAACATTTCAGTATGTTCATGTCCAGCCCGCGTTTGCTCAGAACTCCCACTCCCAACAACGGTGTCTCGGCCCGGCTGCTTCTAATAAGCCTGACAGGTGATTGGATGATCAGTCCCAGCTGGGTAATTCAATCACCTGCCAGCTGTGCTTCGAGGCCGATCCTTACACACCCCGCTCCGCGGCAGACCCGCAGCCCACGGCCTCCTCCACAGAGCCATATTGGACCAAAAATACAAAAAAAATAATCTGTCTGGAGCTGCAAAAAATGAAAAGAGTTATAATGAAGGCAATACATGATGTAAGTGTCTATATTAGCCTACTATCAAAATGACTTTAAAAGCCTTATATAAGTGTTCTAATGAAATCAACACATTATCTACTAAGTGTCTATTTTAGCCTACTATCACAATGTTTTTCTAACAGTGTTATATAAGTGTTATAATGAAGGCAAAACATGATGTAAGTGTCTATATTAGCTATATTAGCCTACTATCACAATGACTTTAAAAGTCTTATATAAGTGTCGTAATGAAGGCAACACATGATGTAAGTGTCTATTTTAGCTATATTAGCCTACTAGCAAAATGACTTTGAAAGTCTTGTATAAGTGTTATAATGAAGGCAACACATGATGTAAGTGTCTATTTTAGCTATATTAGCCTACTATCAAAATGACTTCAAAAGTCTTGTACAAGTATTATAATGAAGGCAACACATGATGTAAGTGTCTATTTTAGCTATATTAGCCTACTAGCAAAATGACTTTAAAAGTCTTGTATAAGTGTCATTATGAAGGCAACACATAATCTGTACAAAAGTGTCTATTTTAGCCTACTATCACTATGTTTTTTTAACAGTGTTATATAAGTGTTCAAATGAAGGCAACACATGATGTAAGTGTCTATATTAGCCTACTATCAAAATGACTTTAAACGTCTTATATAAGTGTTATAATGAAGGCAACACATGATGTAAGTGTCTATATTAGCTATATTAGCCTACTATCAAAACGACTTCAAAAGTCTTATTTTAAAAGTAGTACAGACTCCATAGTCTCCATTTGGCTGTACCAGGCCCTCTGCATTCAAGTGTGTAGAGGAACATAGTTTTTTTTTTTTTTTTTTCAAATTACAAAACGGCTTCTTTCAAGCATTTGTTGTGTTTTGTCCTACTAGAAAATAAAGTGTGATCCCAGGAGGTCCGCGCCGCACAGTCCTCCGTTTGCTGATCCAATGTTTCAGCAAACTGCTGCCATAAGCCATTTATTAAAAGTTTACTCATCGCCCGCCCTTGGAGAGACTGGGCGGTGCCGCTATCATTCGCCGGCTGTTATTTTCGATTTTATTTTTTATTTTTATACACACAAAGAAAAACACATCAGGAGTTGACCTTTAGTGTGAAATCATTAGCCACTTTTTCTGTACTGCTCCTCTTTCATGCGCTCCTCCTCTTTCTGCTCTATTCCTCCTTCCATACATTTTTCTGCTAAACTTTTGGGTCTCAGACACACTTTATAATTATTATGTCACTTCTGCATCATTAACCCTTTAAACCTGAACCACTACATAATTGACGTAAAAGTTTGTTATTAAAAAACAAAAAAATCTATTTCCAAATATGATTTCTAATTTGTATCACATTTGACACAGCCTGTCACAAAATATTTATTTTATGTTATTTTCAAAACAAATCAAAACAATGCATTATATATATATATATATATATATATATATATATATATATATATATATATATATATATATATATATATATATATATATATATATATATATAGCCCTGCGATGAGGTGGCGACTTGTCCAGGGTGTACCCTGCCTTCCGCCCGATATTAGCTGAGATAGGCGCCAGCGCCCCCCGCGACCCCGAAAGGGAATAAGCGGTAGTAAATGGATGGATGGATATATATATATATATATACTTTACATACACAAAGATACATATACATATATACATACATATATACATATATATATATATATATATATATATACACATACATATATATATATATATATATATATATATATATATATATATATATATATATATATATATATATATATATATATATATATATATATATATATATATATACAAATTGTAACATCTCACTCACCATGGGCCTAATTTGGGCTGAACCATGATTGTCAGGAACTGGGTGTTGTTGATGGACACTGGACATTTGAAAGTTGTGTTGTCTAAGCCTATTTACATTGTGTACAAAAATGACTGCTTTACAAATACAAAAGTACTATGTGAATACTTTTTAGACATGTGATGGTTATTTATGGTATAAATTTCTTAATTCCCCCTGTCAAATCGGTCTCAGCTTGTGGGCGTGGCTATGGGCTAGTAGTTAAAATGCATGTATCTTAACTGATACATCAGGCTTTTTCTGAAAAAAAACACTACTCAAACCGATGATGTACGATGTCTCAAACGAATGTATGTATCACTTACGATACGTTGGGCGATACAGCGTTTGGTACAAAAAGCTTCCATTTGAGGCCTTCCTCCTCCTGTGAGCAGATGCCCAAACACAAGCCAGCCACTACCCTCCATCCAAAAGCGACGTGCCATCCGTATCCCAGCTTGCATCGGCCGACTCGCAGCGGCGCCGTCAGCCCCACAGCAGCATCCTTTCACGGCCGCGCGCACGGCCTGCTGGGAAATATGTGCTTTAGTGGCAAAATGGCATTAATCACATCTGGGAAATAATTTAGGGTACACAGTAAAAGCTGCCATGATACACAGATGCACACTCATTTAAGTGTACACACACACACACACTACACGTTGCTCTAATTGCTGTCACACACACACAACAAAGGCGTTTCCTGGGGAAAAGTTAGAAATCTGCACACGCACATTAAATAATGAAAAAAAAAAACACATTTATTCATGATCCAACGCCGCCATGAGATTATTCCTTTATGCCAGCTGATTAAAAATGATCCGGCAGCAGGAAAATATAATGGAGCATTTGTTTTTCTTTCATTAGGATTTGTTTAACTCAGCAATGAATGAGCACACACACACACACACACACACACACACACACACACACACACACACACACACACACACACACACACACACACACACACACACACACACACACACACAAACACACACACACACACACACACACACACACACACACACACACACACACACACACACACACACACACACACACACACACACACACACACACACACACACACACACACACACACAAACACAGACACGTGGTTTCCCCCGGAAAGAAGCTTTGATTCATTGAACAAGAGACAAACTGAAAGTCAAACATCAAGTAAATGTAGTCAGCGAGGTTGTTTTGCCAGCAGCTACTTCCAATCTACAAAGTACGCTCACCAATTTGAAAGGAATGCAACAGGCTTTGCTACACGTCTTAAAGTAAAAAAAAAAAAAAAAAAAAAATCCCTCACTTGTTTGCTTTTCATGACTTTATGAATGACAAAGAGTTGTTTCCACCAACCCTAACAATACGTTTGATTTTCTACGTCCCCTTGAGATCGGAATTGAACCCCTTTAGGCCCTGGAGGGATACACAGGGGCCCCAAAAAGGTCGCCCCGCTGCCCTAGCGTCGACTCAGGAATCTTTGTGCACATTTCGGACCATTTTTGGAGTATTTACTGTATATGGCCTGACACAGGAAACGTGACAAATTTGGGGCCGTGCACTATCCACTTTCGCTGCCATATAGGAGTGGAGTGTTGTATGTCCCCAGACGCCTGCATTGTTGATTCTGAAAGCCTCGGGCAGATTTCGTACAGCATGGCAATATAAGCTATCTGAATTCTGATTGGATTCAAAAAAAAAAATCGGACCTTAAAACAACATGACATGAAGATAATATGAATACTTTTAGATATTTAGGGAAGGTAAATTAGGATATACTACTACTTATAATAATATATTTCATTTGAAAAAAGCACATCCTCCCACTTCCAAAGACATGCACCTGGGGATAGGTTGATTGGCAACACTAAATGGTCCCTAGTGTGTGAATGTGAGTGTGAATGTTGTCTGTCTATCTGTGTTGGCCCTGCGATGAGGTGGCGACTTGTCCAGGGTGTACCCCGCCTTCCGCCCGATTGTAGCTGAGATAGGCGCCAGCGCCCCCCGCGACCCCAAAAGGGAATAAGCGGTAGGAAATGGATGGATGGATTACCTAAAAGTGCTACAGTATATTACAAAAAATAAAAAAATAAAAATATAATAAAAAATAATACAGATAAAAACTAGAACAGCCTAATAGATTGACCTAGTATGCATATATTTATAAAAAGGCTTTTTTTTTTAAAAAAAAAAAGAAGGGCTTTTAAGCCTTTTTTAGAAGCATACACAGTCTGTGGTGCCCTCAGGTGGTCAGGGAGGGAGGTGTCGTTTGCAGGATTTGAGGGTGAGTAGTTCTTTGACGTAGAGGGGGGCATTTCCGTGGAGGCACTGGTGGGTTAGTAGGGAGACTTTGTATTCAATCCTGAGTGGAACAGAAAGCCAGTGAAGGGATTTGAGAATTGATGTGACATGGTCGCATTTCCGCACTCTCATCAGGATCCTAGCAGCACTGTTTTGTATGTATCGGCGCTTCTGAATTTTTTTACTGCAGATCCCGACAATAAGTGCGTTTTAGTAGTCGAGCCTGGAGGAGAAAAAGGCGTGGATGAAACTCTCGGCATCAGAGAGAGTGAGTGAAGGGCGGAGTTCAGCATTTGTGTCTAGCAATCAATCAATCAATGTTTATTTATACAGCCCTAAATCACTAGTGTCTCAAAGGGCTGCACAAATATATATGCGCCACCGGGGCAGCATATATCGGTTGGTAGAGTGGCCGTGCCAACAACTTGAGGGTTCCAGGTTCGATTCCCGCTTCCGCCATCCTAGTTACTGTTGTTGTGTCCTTGGGCAAAACACGTTACCCACCAGCACCCAGTGCCACCCACACTGGTTTAAAAAAGTAACTTAGATATTGGGTTTCACTATGTAAAAGGGCGTTGAGTCGCTAGAGAAAAGTGCTATATAAATATAATTCACTTTGCTTACTCGCTCATCCATGCGGACTGGACACTGGCCGAGATTTATTTGTTAGCCGAGGTTGGAGACGGCTCTTTTGGTTGCTTTGTTGGGTCCGCTCCTGTCTCTGGCTATATATATATATATATATATATATATATATATATATATATATATATATATATATATATATATATATATATACATACATACATATGCCACTGAGGCGGTATATCTTGGTTGGTAGAGTGGCCGTGCCAACAACTTGAGGGTTCCAGGTTCGATTCCCGCTTCCGCCATCCTAGTTACTGCCGTTGTGTCCTTGGGCAAGACACTTTACCCACATGCTCCCAGTGCCACCTGCTCGTAAGTCGGCTTTGGGCTTTCGGAACGGACTGATAACGACAAAAGTAATGTCTAAATAAACAAATAGTGCACAGCCTTCGGAAGCATGATACTGATAAAGCAGGCTTCAGTGTTGGAGAAGAACCGTATCTGCTCTCATTTGCTCGGTCCTGGTTGTTGATTCCATGCTTTGTGACCAGCAGGCTGGGATGTGTTCCCATCTTGGCGCCGGCAACCACGTGCAGGCCAACAGCCGCAGTCAGAAGAGTATCTTTTCTGGCGCCGCCGTTTGACGGCCGCACTCGCCAAGTCCCTGCAGGCCCGCCGCACCGCCAGAGCTGTCGGATCTTTTTTTTTTTTTGTCTTTTTTTTTAAAAGAAGCTTGTAAAGGCTGTGTGGTACATCAAAATTTAAGTGTGTTCTCCCAGCTTTTGGAGGAAAGTCTGCCGACAAGTGAGTGAAGCTAAAGGGCGTTCGCTTCGCTCTTGAACGATGAGCACGCTATTATTCACTCCGCGGGATTTACCAGGAAGTTTTTTTCAACAGGTTTTTCAGAACATCAACTTATGATTTTATAAATGTTGTATCATTTTCTTAAATGTTCCTTGTAACCTCAGGATTGCAACAAAACTGTAAAAAAAACAATACTATATAGACGTTTTAGTCCTTTTATAACACACAGACCTAAAAGTAGACACGAGTTTGCAGAAAAAGCGGTATACCGGTATTGGTATAGTACCGCGATACTGATCAATCATATTCAGTACTATACCGCCTCTAAAAACTCAAGTCGTGACATAGCTGGTTTACAACCACTAGAGCATGTTCGGCAGCGCACAATCACAGAATACTTATGTGACAGTCTCCTGCCATCGTTGCTCGGGTTCAGTGGACCACCCAGGAAGGACATGCTTTTGAGCAGGTTTGACTTCTTTATTTTTCAATAAAGCCTGTCTGTGGTCGGGTCGCTTTTCAGCTCCTTCCTCCACGGTCCCCTCTTTCAGCCGCCGTTGTCGTCGTCCTCCTCGTCTCTCGTGTCTTGCTTCCTCTTTGCTCTCCAGTCACTGCTGCGGACACTCCACCTCCTTCCTTGATCTTTCCTCCCTCTCCCCTTTTATACTCTGCGAGGAGATAAGTTAATCGTGTGCCGGTGCGCGATCCATGCACCTGAATCAGATTGCGGCGTCGCTCCCAGCACACTCTGCCTCTCCACTCCGCCGAATTCTCCTCCTCCTTGCCGCCATCTTGGGCAGGGCTCCAACGTTCCCTGCCCCGCTGTCAGACCGTCAGCTCCGCCTCTCCACAACTTACAAGCAGACACAGTGCGTGGACAAAAAAGCTAGAACGGACGCAATTTGGCCCTAAAACTAATGATAAAGGTGTTCTAACACTAAAATGCCCTCAGTAAGAGGTGCTTTAAGACATGGCTAGCTAGCTAGCGACTAAAATGTCCATCCGCAGTTTGCAATGGATGTAGCTACTTCTGAATCACTAATCCTAGCCTCATCTGCGGCCCACACAGTTTCAGTTTGATTGACTGATTGAAACTTTTATTAGTAGATTGCACAGTACAGTACATATTCCGTACATATCCTTGCCTCGCTGTCGAACTGCTGGCTACGCCTCTCCACACATATGTATTTGTATATTTTTTATATTGGTTTTATATTTATTTTTTGTTGTTGTTTTTATTCAGTCATTGGTGGAGCTAAGGATAATATTGTTTCAATAAGCGTTTCAAATAGAGTGGATTGGATTGATTGGATTGAAGTCCAACCAGCAACCACTTTCTACCGCTTGTCCCATTCGGGGTCGCGGGGGTTGCTGGAGCCTATCTCAGCTGCATTTGGGCGAAAGGCGGGCTACAAAGAAGGCATTCCGATTCTCAAAATCCATGTGTTTCTGTGTTATCTTTGTTTCGCCGTACGTCTTATTTTGAAAATCCTGATACCTGAAAGTGACCTAGAGCAGGACTTCATTGTCAGTCGGCTCCTTTTAATCCGTTTGAAATTCAATCCTTGGGGGGGGCGGGGGTGGGGGGGTTCCAAACATGATCCTGGTGCCATGTAGGTGGACGCGTAATAAAGACGAATGGCCGCACTCAGCGGAGAAAGGGTGGTCCGAGAGGCAGAAGAAGCCTGTTAAGTTATGTTAACAGCGCTCGGGTTTCTCTCTTTGAAACACAATAAGAGTGAGGAAGGAACACACACACGCACACAAACACACACACTGTATATCTACTTTATCTGGCACAGCCTGATGACAGCAGGCCTACTGAAACCCACTATGGCTACGAGTTGTTTTTTTTCCCTTGGCCTCGGTCTGGACCCCCTCTCCAGGGGCCCTGGCTAAGACCAATTTTTTCTTTTAATTTTATTTTATTTTATATTAATCTTTTATTTTTTTCTCCCATTCCCCCCCACTTGTTTACCTGTATCTCAGCTTTTTTGTAAGGGGCACCAGAAGTCGGCAGACCCGTCAGCGATCCTGTTCTGTCTCCCTGTAATGTTTGTCTGATCTTGAATGGGATTGTGCTGAAATTTTTGATTTCCCCTCGGGGATTAATAAAGTATGTCTGATTCTGATTCTGACTACTACCGACCACGCAGTCTGATAGTTTATATATCAATGATGAAATCTTAACATTGCAACACATGCCAATACGGCCTTTTTAGTTTACTAAATTGCAATTTTATCCTGTTGAAAACGTCGCGGTATGATGACGCGTGCGCTTGACGTCACCAATTGTAGCGGATGTTTTGTTCCAGCCCGATCCCAGCTATAAGTCGTCTGCTTTAATCGCATAATTACACAGTATTCTGGACATCTGTGTTGCTGAATCTGTTGCAATTTGTTCAATTAATAATGGAGACGTCAAAGAAGAAAGATGTAGGTTGTAAGCGGTGTATTGCGGCTGCCTTTAGCAAAACAAACACAATAATAATAATAATAATGGATTAGATTTATATCGCGCTTTTCTATTGTTAGATACTCAAAGCACTCACAGAGAAGTGGGAACCCATCATTCTTTCACACCTGGTGGTGGTAAGCTACATCTGTCACTACAGCTGCCCTGGGGTAGACTGATGGAAGCGTGGCTGCCAGTTTGCGCCTACGGCCCCTCCAACCACCATCAATCATTCATTCATCATTCATTCACCAGTGTGAGCGGCACCGGGGGCAAGGGTGAAGTGTCCTGCCCAAGGACACAATGGCAGCGATTTGGATGTCAATAGGTGGGAAGTGAACCTGCAACCCTCAGGTTTCTGGCACGGCCGCTCTACCCACTAACAACCGGTGTTTCCTTGTTTACATTACCGAAGGTGAAGCTTCACAAAGGAACAGAGCGGTCAAGCAAACATGGTTCCATACCACATGTCAACCGGCAGGTTTCTGTGAGAAAATTGTGTTAATAAGTCGGCTCTTACCATAGACATGAGCGGAGCTTGCGTCGTTCCTCGTGCACCTGTCAAAGAGGCAGCTGCGAACTATCTTGCCTCCTCTGACCGGCCGCCCCCGAACGTGGGATGCTTCCACCGTGGAGGAGGGGGAAAAAAGCTCAGCCCGGCCCCAATCCAATCCAATCCACTTTATTTATATAGCACATTCAAACAACAATAACGTTTCCAAAGTGCTGCACAGCCATGTTAAAAACAATATTAAAAAAAAACAATATTATGCTCCACCAATGACTGAATAAAAACCAAAAATAAATAAATATAAAACCAATATAAAAAACAATATAAAAACAAATATGATTAAAAACTATTTTAAAGGGTAAAATCAATTAAAACAGTAAAATAGAAATCAAAGTGTATAAAAAACACAGAGGACAACAGAGGACAGAGGACCACACAACTCACGTAGTGTTAAAAGCCAAAGAATAAAAGTGGGTCTTAAGACGAGACTTAAAACACTCCACTGTGGAAGCAGTTTGAACATGGAGGGGCAGAGTGTTCCAGAGCTTACGGCCGACCACAGAGAAGGCCCTGTCTCCCCTGTTCTTAAGTCTGGTCTTGGGCACCACGAGCTGGAACTGGCTCTCGGATCTCAGAGCGCGCGCAGGAATGTAAATTTGGATGAGGTCCGAGATATATTGACATGCCAGTCCATGTAAAGATTTAAAAACAAAGAGCAATTTTTAAAAATCAATTCTAAAATGAATGAACGGCTGCCTTCGCTTCGCCTCGTCGAGAAACGGGGCTTCCCTAAGAGACACTGGCGGTCACCACACCCGTGGCCACAACCCTCCAACTTTCAGGTACGACTATATAATCTCACTAAAACAGTAGTTGTACAATAAGCAGATAAGGGATTTTCCAGAATTATCCTAGTAAATGTGTCTAATAACATCTGAATCGTTCCCACTGCCCTGTTTTTTTTTTCTGTTTTTTTTCTAGTCCTTCACTCTCACTATCCTCAGCCATGAATCTTTCATCCTCGCTCAAATTAATGGGGAAATCGTCACTTTCTCTGTCTGAATCGCTGTAGCTGCTGGTGGCCATGATTGTAAACAATGTTCAGATGTGAGGAGCTCCACAACCCGTGACGTCACGTGCACATCGTATGCTACTTCAGGTAAAGGCAAGGCTTTTTTATTAACGACCAAAAGTTACAAACTTTATCGTGGATGTTCTCTACTAAATCCTTTCAGCAAAAATATGGCAATATCGCGAAATGATCAAGTATGACACATAGAATGGACCTGCTCTCCCCGTTTAAATTAGAAAATCTCATTTCAGTAGGCCTTTAAAGCTCTGTGGATACCATCAGTCGTCAAGTCCGTGATTCAGTTGGACCAAAACTCCACAAATGACAAAATAACCTGGACAAGTTCAACACAATGTGGTCCAGGACGCTGGTCAACATCAAACTGTCTCCTGAGGCCATATTTCAGCCACATTTTGGCGTTATTAAGTGTCATGACCTGTAATCTAGGTCATGTCTTGCTATAGTTTCTGTTGTCAGCTCTCCTTTCCTCCCTTGTTTACCTTCTCGTTGCTAGGAGCGCTGAGTGTGCACACCGGTCTCTGGAACATGCACTTGCGGTCGATTCCAATCAAGCCCCTTAATCTGCAAGTCTCCAGGCGGCATGGGGACCATTGTTCGCCTTTGATATATTTATTAGTTTTTTCACGTACCTCATGTTTTTCTTTGACTTGCCTAAGGATTAAAAACTCATCGTAGTGTTTTTAGCTTCAACTCTCTTTTCTATCTCCACACTCTTTCTGCTTGTAAGTGCGTTACCTAATATGTATTACCAGCAATGTAACGGAAAATGGATTGATTTGCAGCCGAGTGTGAAGCGACCAGGATGGGAATCAGCACCCCCAAGTCAGGGGTCCATGGTTCTCGTCTGTAAAAGGGTAGAGTGCCATCTCCGGCTTGGGGAGGGTACAGTGTCTACGCATTTCTCCTCATTGAGCTAAATTTCATTCTGTCTCTGGTTAATTCCTTGCTTCTTGTCTTGTTTAATAGTGTTTGAACCTGACAGAGGAGTTCAAGTACCTTGGAGTCCTGATCACGAGTGAGGGAAGAGTGGATCGTGAGATCGACAGGCAGATTGGTGCGGCGTATTCAGTAATGCGGACGCTGTATCGATCCATTGTGGTTAAGAAGAAGCTGAGCCGGAAGGCAAAGCTCTCAATTTACCGGTCGATCTACGTTCCCATCCTCACCTATGGTCATGAGCTTTGGGTGATGACCGAAAGGACAAGATCACGGATACAAGCGGCCGAAATGAGTTTCCTCCGCCGGGTGGCGGGGCTCTCCCTTAGAGATAGGGTGAGAAGCTCTGTCATCCGGGAGGAACTCAAAGTAAAGCCGCTGCTCTTCCACATCGAGAGGAGCCAGATGATGTGTTTCGGGGATCTGCTCAGAATACCACATGAACGACTCCAAAAGGGGGGTGTTTCGGGCACGTCAGACCCAGAAAAGGGTGGAGAGCCATCTCCGGGTTGTGGGGGAGATCTTTCCCAAAGTAGAGGAGTTCAAGTACCTCTGAGTCTTGTTCACGAGTGAGGGGAGAGTGGATCGTGAAATCGACAGGCGGATCGGTGCTACGACTTCAGTAATGCGGACGCTGTATCGATCTGTAGTGGTGAAGAAGGAGCTGACCCAGAAGGCAAAGCTCCCAATTTACCGGTCGATCTACGTTCCCATCCTTACCTATGGTCATGAGCTTTGGGTTTTGACCGAAAAGACAAGCGGCCGAAATTAGTTTCCTCCGCCGGGTGGCGGGGCTCTCCCTTAGAGATAGGGTGAGAAGCGCTGTCATCCGGGAGGAGCTCAAAGTAAAGCCACTGCTCTTCCACATCGAGAGGAGCCAGATGATGTGGTTTGGGGGTCTGGTCAGGATGCCACCGGAGCGCCTCCCAAGAGAGGTGTTTCGGGCACGTAAGACCCGGAAGAGGGTGGAGTGCCATCTCCGGGTTGTGGAGGAGAACCTGCCCCAAGTACAGGAGTTCGAGTACCTCTGAGTCTTGTTCACGAGTGAGGGAAGAGTGGTTCGTGAGATCGACAGGCTGATCGGTGCTACGTCTTCACTAATGCGGATGCTGTATCGATCTGTTGTGGTGAAGAAGTAGCTAAGCCGGAAGGCAAAGCTCTCAATTTACCGGTCGATCTACGTTCCCATCCTCACCTATGGTCATGAGCTTTAGGTTATGACCGAAAGGACAAGATCACAGGTATAAGCGGCCCAAAAGAGTCTCCTCCGCCGGGTGGCAAGTCTCTCTCCCTTAGAGATAGGGTGAGAAGCTCTGTCATCCGGGAGGAGCTCAAAGTAAAGCCGCTGTTTCTCCACATGGAGAGGAGCCGGATGAAGTGGTTCGGGGATCTGCTCAGAATGCCACATGAACGCCTCCAAAAGGGGGGTGTTTCGGGCACGTCAGACCCGGAAAAGGATGGAGTGCCATCTCTGGGTTGGGGAGGAGACCCTGCCCCAAGTGGAGGAGTTCAAGTACCTCTAAGTCTTGTTCACGAGTGAGGGAAGGGTGGATGGTGAGATCGACAGGCAGATCGGTGCGGCGTCTTCAGTAATGCGGACGTTGTATCGATCCATTGTGGTGAAGAAGGAGCTGAGCCGGAAGGCAAAGCTCTCAATTTACCGGTCGATCTACGTTCCCATCCTCACCTATGGGCATGAGCTTTGGGTTTTGACCGAAAGGACAAAATCACGGGTACACGCGGACGAAATTAGTTTCCTCCGCCGGGTGGCGGGGCTCTCCATTAGAGATAGGGTTAGAAGCTCTGTCATCCGGGAGGAGCTCAAAGTAAAGCTGCTGCTCTTCCACATCGAGAGGAGCCAGATGATGTGGTTCGGGGATCAGGTCAGAATGCCACCCGAGCGCCTCCCTAGAGAGGTGTTTTGGGCACGTAAGACCCGGAAAAGGATGGAATGCCATCTCCGGGTTGTGGAGGAGATCTTTCCCCAAGTAGAGGAGTTCAAGTACCTCTGAGTTTTGTTCAGGAGTGAGGGAAGAGTGGATTGTGATATCGACAGGCGGATGGGTGCTACGTCTTCACTAATGCGGACGCTGTATCGATTTGTTGTGGTGAAGAAGGAGCTGAGCCGGAAGGCAAAGCTCTCAATTTACCGGTCGATCTACGTTCCCATCCTTACCTATGGTCATGAGCTTTGGGTTTTGACCGAAAAGACAAGCGGCCGAAATTAGTTTCCTCCGCCGGGTGGCGGGGCTCTCCCTTAGAGATAGGGTGAGAAGCGCTGTCATCCGGGAGGAGCTCAAAGTAAAGCCACTGCTCTTCCACATCGAGAGGAGCCAGATGATGTGGTTTGGGGGTCTGGTCAGGATGCCACCGGAGCGCCTCCCAAGAGAGGTGTTTCGGGCACGTAAGACCCGGAAGAGGGTGGAGTGCCATCTCCGGGTTGTGGAGGAGAACCTGCCCCAAGTACAGGAGTTCAAGTACCTCTGAGTCTTGTTCACGAGTGAGGGAAGAGTGGTTCGTGAGATCGACAGGCTGATCGGTGCTACGTCTTCACTAATGCGGACGCTGTATCGATCTGTTGTGGTGAAGAAGTAGCTAAGCCGGAAGGCAAAGCTCTCAATTTACCGGTCGATCTACGTTCCCATCCTCACCTATGGTCATGAGCTTTAGGTTATGACCGAAAGGACAAGATCACAGGTATAAGCGGCCCAAATGAGTCTCCTCCGCCGGGTGGCAAGTCTCTCTCCCTTAGAGATAGGGTGAGAAGCTCTGTCATCCGGGAGGAGCTCAAAGTAAAGCCGCTGTTTCTCCACATGGAGAGGAGCCGGATGAAGTGGTTCGGGGATCTGCTCAGAATGCCACATGAACGCCTCCAAAAGGGGGGTGTTTCGGGCACGTCAGACCCGGAAAAGGATGGAGTGCCATCTCTGGGTTGGGGAGGAGACCCTGCCCCAAGTGGAGGAGTTCAAGTACCTCTAAGTCTTGTTCACGAGTGAGGGAAGGGTGGATGGTGAGATCGACAGGCAGATCGGTGCGGCGTCTTCAGTAATGCGGACGTTGTATCGATCCATTGTGGTGAAGAAGGAGCTGAGCCGGAAGGCAAAGCTCTCAATTTACCGGTCGATCTACGTTCCCATCCTCACCTATGGGCATGAGCTTTGGGTTTTGACCGAAAGGACAAAATCACGGGTACACGCGGACGAAATTAGTTTCCTCCGCCGGGTGGCGGGGCTCTCCATTAGAGATAGGGTTAGACGCTCTGTCATCCGGGAGGAGCTCAAAGTAAAGCTGCTGGTCTTCCACATCGAGAGGAGCCAGATGATGTGGTTCGGGGATCAGGTCAGAATGCCACCCGAGCGCCTCCCTAGAGAGGTGTTTTGGGCACGTAAGACCCGGAAAAGGATGGAATGCCATCTCCGGGTTGTGGAGGAGATCTTTCCCCAAGTAGAGGAGTTCAAGTACCTCTGAGTTTTGTTCAGGAGTGAGGGAAGAGTGGATTGTGATATCGACAGGCGGATGGGTGCTACGTCTTCACTAATGCGGACGCTGTATCGATTTGTTGTGGTGAAGAAGGAGCTGAGCCGGAAGGCAAAGCTCTCAATTTACCGGTCGATCTACGTTCCCATCCTTACCTATGGTCATGAGCTTTGGGTTTTGACCGAAAGGACAAAATCACGGGTACAAACGGCCCAAATGAGCTTCCTCCGCCGCGTGGCGGGTCTCTCCCTTAGAGATAGGGTGAGAAGCTCTGTCATCCGGGAGGAGCTCAAAGTAAAGCCGCTGCTCCTCCACATGGAGAGGAGCCAGATGAAGTGGTTCGGGGATCTGCTCAGAATACCACATGAACGCCTCCAAAAGGGGGGTGTTTCGGGCACGTAAGACCCGGAAGAGGGTGGAGTGCCATCTCCGGGTTGTGGAGGAGAACCTGCCCCAAGTACAGGAGTTCAAGTACCTCTGAGTCTTGTTCACGAGTGAGGGAAGAGTGGTTCGTGAGATCGACAGGCTGATCGGTGCTACGTCTTCACTAATGCGGACGCTGTATCGATCTGTTGTGGTGAAGAAGTAGCTAAGCCGGAAGGCAAAGCTCTCAATTTACCGGTCGATCTACGTTCCCATCCTCACCTATGGTCATGAGCTTTAGGTTATGACCGAAAGGACAAGATCACAGGTATAAGCGGCCCAAATGAGTCTCCTCCGCCGGGTGGCAAGTCTCTCTCCCTTAGAGATAGGGTGAGAAGCTCTGTCATCCGGGAGGAGCTCAAAGTAAAGCCGCT
This sequence comes from Nerophis ophidion, assembly GCF_033978795.1. Lineage (NCBI taxonomy): Eukaryota > Metazoa > Chordata > Actinopteri > Syngnathiformes > Syngnathidae > Nerophis > Nerophis ophidion. The sequence goes on along the minus strand of NC_084619.1, from coordinate 60,099,678 downwards.
GCTCCTCCACATGGAGAGGAGCCAGATGAAGTGGTTCGGGGATCTGCTCAAAATGCCACATGAACGCCTCCAAAAGGGGGGTGTTTCGGGCACGTCAGACCCGGAAAAGGGTGGAGTGTCATCTCCGGGTTGGGGAGGATATATTTCCCCAAGTGGAGGAGTTCAAGTACCTCTAAGTCTTGTTCACGAGTGAGGGAAGAGTGGATTGTGAGATCGACAGGCGGATCTGTACGGCGTCTTCAGTAATGCGGACGCTGCATCGATCCGTTGTGGTGAAGAAGGAGCTGAGCCGGAAGGCAAAGCTCTCAATTTACCGGTCGATCTACGTTCCCATCCTCACCTATGGTCATGAGCTTTGGGTTATGACCGAAAGGATAAGATCACGGGTACAAGCGGCCGAAGTGAGCTTTCTCCCCCGGAGGAAGCACAGGACTGAGACGCTCTCCACATGAAGAGGAGCCAGATGAGGTGGTACGGGCATCTGGTCAGGATGCCACCGAAACGCCTCCCCTATGGAGGTGTTTCGCGCACCTCTGACCGGTAAGAGACCGCGGGGAAGACCCTGGACACGTTGGGAAAACTATGTCTCCTGGCTGGCCTGGGAACGCCTCGGGATCCTCCGGAAAGAGCTGGACAAAGTGGCTGGGGAGAAGGAAGTCTGGGCTTCCCTGCATAGGTTGCTGCCCCTGCGACCCGACCTCGGATAAGCGGAAGAAAACGGATGGATGGATGGTAACTGTAAAAAAAATAATGCCACTGTTTTTCAGAAGCAGCTTAATATAGTTTTTAATTCATTAGTACCACGGTACTTTCATTACTACCGGTATAGCGTACAACCCTAATTGAGACTCAAGGTTCAGGGGTGGCTGGTCCTGGAAAAGCTTGAGAAAGGATCTGCAATAATCTTTCCAAAGTTTTATTACGATGGAAACAGAAGAAAGTTACGTCAAAGACTTTATGTCGGTTGTGGCCAATCACTTATTTTGCGTCTAAAGTCGAGAGAAAGACAGCTGGCAGATTTATTCACGTCATCATCAATAAACCGTCAAGGCAATCCAATTTTCGCCAGCGTGGCTCTCGAGCGGGGCTGGAACAAAAGAGACCAGGAAAGCCCCCGTAGATTTCAGACGGAATACGAAGCAGCAGCTGTATGGACGGTGTTTACTCAGGAGGTTGTGACTGGAAGCCAGACCGTGGGGAGGGGCGGTGAGGGGGGATTTTACGGAGGTACCCTGGGTCCTGGGGCAAGTGGAGGGGGAAAAACGATCTGGGATGGAAAAAAATGTCAGGAGAAAGGGAGGGTGCGGAGGAGGAAAGAACATCGAGAGCGTCCGTGAAAGACGTTCTTTGTTTGGCTCGATCTCCATTGAAGCTAAAAATATCACCAACGAGGCCATCACTTCCTGTCTGCTCGCCACGTGTGTTTGTTGTGTCAGTGTTGGATCCACTCTCCTCATGGCGAAGACCGAGGATTAACCTCACCTGAACACACACACACTGGGAAGTGTGTCCAAATGGGAAGGATTAGTGGAAGAGTGTAATGTTTCAGTGGCGTATTTCTTCCTGATGCAATGCCACATCACGCCACTAGAGGTCAGCTACTACAAAATGATGAAGTGTTCAGAAAGTGTAAACCAGTGGTCCCCAACCACCGGGCCGCGGACCAGTACCGGGCCACGGCTCGATTGGTAGCGGGCCGCAGAAGAATTTTTTATCAATCGAAAAAAAAAATTAATTAAAATGTATTATTATTATTTTTTTCCATTTTTTTTTATTTTTTATTAAATGACATGCACCTGGGGATAGGTTGATTGGCAACACTAAAATTGGCCCTTGTGTGTGAATGTGAGTGTGAAAGTTGTCTGTCTATCTGTGTTGGCCCTGTGATGAGTTGGCGACTTGTCCAGGGTGTACCCCGCCTTCCGCCCGATTGTAGCTGAGATAGGCGCCAGCGCCCCCCGCGACCCCAAAAGGGAATAAGCGGTAGAAAATGGATGGATGGAACATAAAATACACAAGATACACTTACAATTGGTACACCAACACCCCAAAAAAACTCCCTTTTTCATGACAAAAACCTGACTTTTTTGTTTGACAAAGAAAAAAATAAAAAAAGAAAAAAAAAGAGACCCCCCCCCTCCACACTCCCCCTGCCGGGGCGCGGGAAAAATTATCAAGCTTTGACCGGTCCGCAGCTACAAAAAGGTTGGGGACCACTGGTGTAAACCACAACTTCAGCTGAAATCAAGTAAGCCAATGGCTGAGCAAGGTCAAAATGTCTTTAAACGAAAATACGGTAAAATTGATGATTCATTTGGCACCATTCACAGAGGTTTACCCGACACGTGAAACGTAACAAATTGCGGAAGTATGTTGAATATCTTAAAATGTGTGGCAAAAATGACTAAACCCCACCTTCCTCTCACGCCAGATCCACCCAGAAATACAACGTTGAAATAACATACATTTTGACAATGTTTAATCAATGTCGGGTTCTGACATTGATATGACCCAAAGGTAAAGTTGCCTACAGCAGGGGTTCTTACCCAGCAGGCACAGGACATTGAAACAACGTTGAGAACATCTGAAATAAGGTCCTGACGTTGAGCAACTTAAACGTAACGTTGAAACAAAATGGTTTTTGATGACGTTTTATCAATGTTGGGTTCTGATGTTGATTTGACCTTTGAAATTTGGTGATTTTCAGAACCATTATTTTAAAACTCAAATAAGTTGAAACATCATGCTTTTTGAAAATGATTAAAGGGGAACATTATCACAATTTCAGAAGAGTTAAAACCAATAAAAATCAGTTCCAAGTGGCTTATTTTATTTTTCGAATTTTTTTTCAAAATTTTACCCGTCCCGGAATATCCTTAAAAAAAGCTTTAAAGTGCTTGATTTTCGCTATTATCTTAAGCCACTGTCCATTTCCCTGTGATGTCACATAGCGATTCCAATACAAACAATGGCGAATAGCACAGCAAGATATAGCGACATTAGCTCGGATTCAGACTCGGATTTCAGCCGTTTAAGCGATTCAACAGATTACGCATGTATTGAAACAGATGGTTGGCGTATGGAGGCAAATAGCGAAAACGAAATTGAAGGAGAAACTGAAGCTATTGAGGGAATAGCTATTGACACTATTCGGCCATCTTTGCGCTAGCATCGCCGGTAAAATGTTCAGACCAACCAATCAGGACTTTCGCATTGACACTGGATCAACTTAAATCTGTCAATTGGTAAGTGTTTGTTTCACATTAAATGTGGGTGGAACGAAACGCTGGATGTAAATACAGTTTCAAATGTACATACAGGTAGCCTAAATAGCATGTTAGCATTGATTAGCTGGCAGTCATGCCGCGACCAAATATGTCTGATTAGTACATAAGTCAATAACAACAACAACACTCACCTTTGTGATTTCGTTGACTTTATCGTTGGGAATGCATCTACTTTGAGTGTCGCAGGATATCCACACATGTGTGCCATCTGTCGTAGCATCGCCGGTAAAAACCAAATGGGGGACTTTTGCATCTCTTGACACTGGAGCAACTTAAATCCGTCGATTCCTAAGTGTTTGTTTGGCATTAAATGTGGATGGAGAGAAAGGCTAGATGTAAATATATATACCTACAAATGAGGCATAATGCTGCAGTATGTACACACAGCTAGCCTAAATAGCATGTTAGCAATGATTAGCATGCGGTGCTAATCAATGCACATTCTACGTAAATCAACTTGAATCCGTCTCTGATCGTGTTGTTACACCCTCCGACAACACACCGACGAGGCATGATGTCTCCAAGGTATTGGAAAACAGTTGAAAAAACGGAAAATGTCAGGTGGTGACATTGATTTGAGCTTTGAAATATGGTCATTTCTCAAACAATATTCTACAACAAAAACACAACGTTGAAACATGCTTTTTCACAACGTTTAATCAATGTTGGGTCCTGGCATTGATTTGATTATTGAAATTTGGTCATTTCCCAACCGATATTCTACAACACAAATACAACGTTAAAACAACATGCTTTTTGTCAACATTCAATCAATGCCAGGTTCCGTAATTGTTTCGATCATTGAATTTTGGTCATTTCCCAACCAATATTCTACAACACAAATCCAACGTTAAAACAACATGCTTTTTGACGACGTTTATTTAATGTCAGGTTGTAACGTTGATTTGACCATTGAAATTTGGTAATTTCCCAACCAATATTTTACAATACAAATACAACGTTAAAACAACATGCTTTTAGACAACGTTTTGTCAATCTCAGGTGGTGACATTGATTTGACCTTTGAAATATGATCATTTCTTAAACAATATTCCACAACACAAACACAACGTTAAAACATGCTTTTTCACAACGTTTAATCAATGTTGGTTCCTGGCGTTGATTTGATTATTGAATATTCTACAACACAAATACAACGTTGAAACAACATACATTTTGACAGCATTTAAACAATGTCGGTTTCTGACGTTGATTTGAACATTGAACTTTGGTCATTTTCCAACCAATATTCTACAACACAAATACAACATTGAAACAACATTATTTTCTGACTACATGTAATCAATTTCGGGTCCCGAAAGGGACACACGGTAGAAAATGGATGGATAGATGGGGTCTGACGTTGATTTGACCATTGAAATTTGGTCATTTCCCAACCAATATTCTCCAACACAAATTCAACGTTGAAACAACATGCTTTTCGACAAAGTTCAATCAATGTTGGGTTTGGCCGTTGATTTGACCATTGAAATTTGGTCATTTCCCAACCAACAATGTGGATCAAACGTTGTCTCAGTTTACAAATGCAACTATTTTGCAACGTTGTTTCAAAATCAGTTTTGAAGGAGATGTACGTCTAATCAACGTTGCATCAACGTCTGGTGCCGGCTGAGAACCTTTTTGACCTCGGGGCCCAACTTTTCCACTTCAGGCGGGGCCCCAATCAAATATTAATTTCTAATGATTTTAGTCTTGATTTTAATCATATTCAATAATTATATCTAACCTACTTACAGTTTAACACCTAGTGAAAATATAAAAATAGCTTGTTTTAATCACAATATTATTATTTATTTAACACTAACCACAACTGACATGATTTACATTTACACACAATAATGTTGTGCTAAAATAAATTAAGGTTAAAGTGCAAATGGAAAATTCAGCTTCGCTACTGTAGTCATAATTTTTGCGCTTAAGACACATTTTTTATTACTTTAGCTGCAGACTTCTGCTACGTTTGAAAATGTGATTATTGCCACAAGTGGTGAAAAAATGTATTACACTGAGCACCGCTGCAACCTATACGTGTCACAGCTGAGAAAAATATTTTTGACCGTCCTCTAGGGGGCGCTGTGGCGAGGAAACACTGACCTACTACATTCAGCACCTGAGGCGCCACAGTATATTATATGGTTGCCGTAAAAGAGAAAATGCTGTTTAGTGTTTTTTCCAGTAAAGTCTTTGTCCGAATGAAATGACTGCGTGTGAATTTTGATGACTTGCCTTTTTACACATTATTTATTTTTTCCTTTTGTTGACTTAGATTTGAGTGCATTGATTAAATAAAAGAAAACTTACAGCTCAGCAGTGTTGTAAAACAATGACTTTCCTTGAGAACTCATTTAATTGTATGCAGTGTGCACTTTGCTTTGATTCTCCTTGGGAAACAACAAGCAGAGGATGGAACGGGGAAAAAAAAAGGATTTTGAGTTAAAGCGGGAGTGTCTAAAGTGCGGCCAGCAGCCCATTTTTAAAAATAGTATTGCAAAAAAACCCTGAAAATTGACAGGTGTTATGCAACAAAAAATATTGCACTGTTGACACTAAAAACACAAAGCTGTCATGTATACTTAAAATCACTTGAAAACGTTCATCGCTCAAAAAACAACAACTTTTAATCGATGGATACAACTGAAATTGAGCGTTTAAAGTAAAAATCCTATTTATTGGTGTATGACTTATTTTTCACACTTTTATGAGTGGGAGCCTTTTGGATCCTCTAGACATTTTGGGTGATTTTTTTTTTAATATCAAAATGAATGTTGTTACGAATGATTTATATATTTAAGACTCAAATTGCTTCACATCAAATATTCTACTTTGAAAAATGTTTTAGGGAAAAAATAAAAATTAATATATATATATATATATATATATATATATATATATATACATACACACATAAGTAAACATTGATTGATATGTATATATATATACCATGAATTGATTAAACTTATTAACATATAAATATATATATATATATATATATATATATATATATATATATACATATATATATATATATATATATATATATATTATTAATAATAATGGATTAGATTTATATCGCGCTCACAGAGAAGTGGGAACCCATCATTCATTCACACCTGGTGGTGGTAAGCTACATTAGTAGCCACAGCTGCCCTGGGGTAGACTGACGGAAGCGTGGCTGCCAGTTTGCGCCTACGGCCCCTCCGACCACCACCAATCATTCATTCATCATTCATTCACCAGTGTGAGCGGCACCGGGGGCAAAGGGTGAAGTGTCCTGCCCAAGGACACAACGGCAGCGACTTTGATGTCCATAGGTGGGAAGCGAACCTGCAACCCTCAGGTTTTTTTTTTGGCACGGCCGCTCTACCCACTACGCTATGCCGCCCCTTATATATGTATATATATATATAAATATATATATGTATATATATATATATATATATATATATATATATATATATATATATATATATATATATATATATATATATATATATATCCATCCATCCATTATCTACCGCTTATTCCCTTTTGGGGTGGAGGGGGACGCTGGCGCCTATCTCAGCTACAATCGGGCGGCGGACAGGTCGCCACCTCATCGCAGGGCCAACACAGACAGACAACATTCACACTCACATTCATACACTAGGGCCAATTTAGTGTTGCCAATCAACCTATCCCCAGGTGCATGTCTTTGGAAGTGGGAGGAAGCCGGAGTACCCGGAGGGAACCCACGCATTCACGGGGAGAACATGCAAACTCCACACAGAAAGATCCCGAGCCTGGATTTGAACCCAGGACTGCAGGACCTTCGTATTGTGAGGCAGACGCACTAACCCCTCTTCCACCGTGAAGCCCTATATATATATATATATATATATATATACATATATATATGTAGAAAAATCACAAGACTACTTCATCTCTACAGAACTGTTTCATGAGGGGTTCCCTCAATCATCAGGAGATTTTAATGGAAGCATTCACATACAATGGTTTATATAGGGCACAGAGTGGGTGGGTACAGTCAGGTGTAGGGGCGTTGTGATTGGCTCATGTGTTACCTAGAAGGTGTTTCTGTCTGTGACGGCATGTTGATATGATTTCACTGCGCTTGTTGAGTGATGACAGCTCTGGGTGACAGGTCTGGTTATATATATATATATATATATATATGTATATATATATATATATATATATATATATATATACATATATGTATATATATATATATATATATATATATATATATATATATATATATATATATACATATATATATATCAATCAATCAATCAATGTTTACTTATATAGCCCTAAATCACTAGTGTCTCAAAGGGCTGCACAAACCACCATGACATCCTCGGTAGGCCCACATAAGGGCAAGGAAAACTCACACCCAGTGGGACGTCGGTGACAATAATGACCCAGTGGTACGTCGGTGACAATGATGACTATGAGAACCTTAGAGAGGAGGAAAGCAATGGATGTCGAGCGGGTCTAACATGATACTGTGAAAGTTCAATCCACAATGGATCCAACACAGTCGCGAGAGTCCAGTCCAAAGCGGATCCAACACAGCAGCGAGAGTCCCGTTCACAGCGGAGCCAGCAGGAAACCATCCCAAGCGGAGGCGGATCAGCATCGCAGAGATGTCCCCAGCCGATACACAGGCAAGCAGTACATGGCCACCGGATCGGACCGGACGCCCTCCACAAGGGAGAGTGGGACATAGAAGAAAAAGAAAAGAAACGGCAGATCAACTGGTCTAAAAAGGGAGTCTATTTAAAGGCTAGAGTATATAAATGAGTTTTAAGGTGAGACTTAAATGCTTCTACTGAGGTGGCATCTCGAACTGTTACCGGGAGGGCATTCCAGAGTACTGGAGCCCGAACGGAAAACGCTCTATAGCCCGCAGACTTTTTTTGGGCTTTGGGAATCACTAACAAGCCGGAGTCCTTTGAACGCAGATTTCTTGCCGGGACATATGGTACAATACAATCGGCAAGATAGGATGGAGCTAGACTGTGTAGTATTTTATACGTAAGTAGTAAAACCATAAAGTCACATCTTAAGTGCACAGGAAGCCAGTGCAGGTGAGCCAGTACAGGCGTAATGTGATCAAACTTTCTTGTTCTTGTCAAAAGTCTAGCAGCCGCATTTTGTACCAACTGTAATCTTTTAATGCTAGACATGGGGAGACCCGAAAATAATACGTTACAGTAGTCGAGGCGAGACGTAACAAACGCATGGATAATGATCTCAGCGTCTTTAGTGGACAGAATGGAGCGAATTTTAGCGATATTACGGAGATGAAAGAAGGCCGTTTTAGTAACGCTTTTAATGTGTGCCTCAAAGGAGAGAGTTGGGTCGAAGATAATACCCAGATTCTTTACCGTGTCGCCTTGTTTAATTGTTTGGTTGTCAAATGTTAGAGTTGTATTATTAAATAGAGTTCGGTGTCTAGCGGGACCGATAATCAGCATTTCCGTTTTTTTGGCGTTGAGTTGCAAAAAGTTAGGACACGCCTCCAACTGACTACAATCCGGCGTGTTGGTCAGCTTTAGGGGCATGTAGAGTTGGGTGTCATCAGCATAACAGTGAAAGCTAATACCGTATTTGCGTATGATGTCACCTAGCGGCAGCATGTAGATGCTGAACAGTGCAGGGCCAAGGACCGAACCCTGGGGAACTCCACACGTTACCTTAACGTAGTCCGAGGTCACATTGTTATGGGAGACACACTGCATCCTATCAGTAAGATAAGAGTTAAACCAAGACAGGGCTAAGTCTGACATACCAATTCGTGTTTTGATACGTTCTAATAAAATATTATGATCGACGGTATCGAAAGCAGCGCTAAGATCGAGGAGCAGCAACATAGATGACGCATCAGAATCCATCGTTAGCAATAGATCATTAGTCATTTTTGCGAGGGCTGTCTCCGTGGAGTGATTTGCCCTGAAACCGGATTGAAAGGTTTCACACAGATTGTTAGACGCTAAGTGTTCATTTAATTGCTCCGCAACAATTTTTTCAAGGATTTTTGAAATAAAGGGAAGGTGAGACACCGGTCGGTAGTTTACCATGAGGTCAGGATCGAGGTTAGGTCTTTTAAGAAGAGGATGAATAACCGCTTTTTTGAATGCTAGGGGAACAGTGCCCGAGGAGAGTGATAAGTTTATAATATTTAGCACTGATGGACCTAATAATACAAAGAGCTCCTTGATCAGTTTCCCAGGAAGAGGGTCAAGTAAACATGTTGTCTGTTTTATTCCATTTACACGTTGTAACAATTCCTCTAATGTTATTTCCTCAAAACGAGAGAAACTATTTTGGAGGGCAGTATCCGCCGTATATACCATCGTATCAGTGTTAATAGAACCCCGTTGTAGCTGGGACGCATTGTCTTTAATATCCTTTCTAATGACTTCAATTTTCTTACTAAAGAATTGCATAAAGTCATCAGCTGAGTGGGTGGAGCTACTGGAAGGAGTCCCTTGTTGGGTTAGCGATGCTACCGTACTAAACAAAAATTTAGGATCATTTTTATTACGGTGGATGAGATTTGAGTAATATTTAGCTTTAGCTAAGGTAAGCATGCGTTTATAAGTTATTAAACCATCACTCCATGCTTGATGGTGCACCTCAAGTTTAGTCGTGCGCCATTTGCGTTCCAACTTTCTACATAATAATTTCTGAGCTCTAGTTTCTTCTGTAAACCACGGGGTGCGCTTTTTTGGAGCCTTTTTTAACTTTAGCGGTGCTATGTTATCAATGGTTTTGCGCAGGGCGTCGTTAAAGTTGTTAGTGAGGTTATCAATAGAGCCCACATACTTTGGGAATGGTGCCATTACCGAGGGCAGTAGGTCAGCAAGAGTTGTCGTTGTGGCCGTATTAATGTTGCGGCTGCTATAGCAGTTATTATTATTATTAGTTTGACGAACATGCGTCTGAACCTCGAATTTTATAAGGTAATGATCGGACAATACTTTAGTACACGGGAGTATCGTAACTTTGGAAACGGTGATACCCCTGACAAGCACTAGGTCTATCGTATTACCGTTGCGATGCGTGGGTTCATTTATTATTTGTGTGAGACCACAGCTATCAATTACAGTCTGGAGCGCTACGCACAGTGGGTCCGATGGGGTATTCATATGGATATTAAAGTCCCCCATTATGATTATATTATCGGCGTGTGTCACTAGATCAGCAACGAACTCTGAGAATTCATTGATAAAGTCCGAATAGGGCCCTGGGGGGCGGTAGATAACAGCCAGGTGTAGAGGCAGCGGTGTGACAGACCTCATAATAAGCACCTCAAACAATTTATATTTATTATTTATGTTAGGACTAAGGTTAAAGTTTTCGTTGTAAATTAGTGCGACCCCCCCACCCCTTTTAAGCGGACGGGCAATATGCGCATGTGTAAAGTTAGGAGGACATGCCTCATTTAGCGCACAAAAGTCGTTTGGTTTAAGCCAGGTTTCGCTGAGACCGATGACGTTAAGATTGTTGTCTCTGATAATATCATTAACTAACAACGTTTTGGGAGACAATGATCTTATGTTTAAAAAACCTATATTATAGGTAGTGGGCTGTTTTAGGGAGTTTTTGATCAAATTATCCGTAGTAGCAATATTAATAATGTTGTGTTTATTATGCCCAGTGCATTTAGTATAGTTACGACCATATCTAGGAATTGATACGACAGGAATTTTCCGATTGTTTGATTGTTGCTTTGATAAACTGCACGCATCATGGTTAGCCACCTCAGTAACGGGGATTTTCCGAGTGTTTGTTTGTTGCTTTGATAAACTGCACGCATCATGGTTAGCCACCTCAGTAACGGGGATTTTCCGATTGTTTGTTTGTTGCTTTGATAAACTGCACGCATCATAGTTAGCCACCTCGGTAAAACACATGTCCAACTCTGAAACACTCAAAGCAGAAAAAACTTGTTCTAATTTAACTGACTCCTTACCCAGACCAGTAGTCTCGCATTTTCCATTTAAATCCGTCTTCAGGATGGAGGGAAGTGGTGTTCTGTGGGGATTAGCCTTCTGCTTTGTTTTTAGCCCCGCTCGACATCCGCGTTTCCGATCACACCGCTGGCGTCTGCTCCGTAGACGGCCCCCGCTGCTACTAGACTCCCCTGCTTCACAGGCCGACGTATTCCCATGCTAGTTAGCACGTTTAGCACGCACGCGTCTATCAGTCCAAAACGGCCCGATATGTCCACATCCAGAAGTGTCTGGCGGTCGTACGTGATCACGGAGTGACCACGATGTGAGCCAGCCATAAAGTTTGTAGAATTGTCCGGTATTTCTGCCAAATGTTCCATCTTTAGCAGGAGCTCCGCAATGTTGCAGCCCGTCTGGGCGCCGCCATCTTGGAAATTCATCTTGGAAAAAAAAAAATATATATATACATATATATATATTTATATGTATATATATATATATTTAAAGACAACTTTGTGTTGTAGGTGATTAAGTGTATTATTATTAATTTGTATTTTAAAATGTTCAGCTTTTTGCCAATACATGACTATGTTTTGTTATTTAAAAAAAAGTTTACTATTGTTTGTTTGGATATGTTATTATTTTAAAATACGCAACTTTTACAATTTTAGCAGACACGTTAGGTATATTGGTATTAGTATTGGTATTGTATCGGTATCGGAGACACCAGCCTGAAATTTACTTGGTATCGGATCGGGGGGGAAATAAATAGTGGTATTGCACATCACAACCGCAGCTGTGATAGGGTCCACTCAAGAGGGACAAGCGGTAAAAAATGAATGCAACTTCTTGTTACATCAAACGGTACAACGAAAGACTCGTCCTGGAATGTAGACTTGTGGTATTTTTTCAACGCTGATACAAATATTTTCACTTTTATGTACGTTCCACCCACAAAGACATTCAGGAAGGTGATTTTTGAGGGACTATGTCACATGACTGCTGGTGGAGGTAACGCAGCGAAGAGGAAGTGGATAAAATGTTGCAGTGAAATATGAACAGGAAATCGGAGCCTGGAGTACGAGAGAACCGTTTGATACGGTCTTAAGGTTTCTGAAATTTGAGCCCGAGCTCCCCGGGAGATCTTCCAAAGACTAGGACAGAAGGTTAAATACTGGACTGGAGTGCATGTCATGTACACATCCCTGCAATGAAGACTCAACCATGGATTCCTAGCCAGAAGCCGACTTGGACCTAAACCAGACTTCAATGATTTTGACCTAATGACCGGTCGATGAGAGCGATATCATACCTGACATAGTGTGTGAAGGAAGGTTCAACATCCACCAATACTATCTTTACACTAAGCTTTCCTACAGTGCTGTATGCCAAAAAGGGTTTGCAGGGACCATAAATCCTTCTGGTTTGGTTGTAAATGGATAGAAGTAAGCTTTACTCAATTTCCACATGTAACATCCGTGTCCTCTCTATGACGTTGGACAGATGTAGTTTTCTGGGTTTTTGGTGTTCGCCAAACGTTGAGTTCTTCATTCCACTTACTCATATGTGGGACTCAAATATATCCAGAGTCCGGCAGAGGGGGGAATCGCTGTTTGTGATCGTCATTGGCAACCAGTAATTCGTCACGAAAATCAGCCGATAGGTATTGGTGGTCGGTCGATCGGCACAACTCTCGTTGGGGCATTGTTCTGTTTGAGAAAGACAACGTTTACTTCCAGATTCGGAGGGAAGCAAAAGAAAGAAAGGAAATATATTCTTTATTGGCTGCTGGGGGCAGGAGCTCTGTGCTCTTGTGTCATCCGTTTGTGTTCCTGGTGTTTCCCTCTTGTTAGGGACCGAATGTCTCTTTGGGACAGAGGACCCTATTGTATTTCTTAGGTTGTATTATTATTATACCACCTCCTCTTTGAGCTGTAATTTGACCCCCTTAACATGCTTCAAAACTCACCAAATTTAACACACACATCAGGACTGGCGAGAATTGCGATTTAATCAAAAAAACAAACCCCAAAACTCAAAATTGTGCTCTAGCGCCCCCTAGGAAAAAAACACAGACAAAACTGCTTGTAACTTCCGTTAGGAATGTCTTAGAGACATGAAACAACAACTTCTATGTTGGTCTGACTTAGAACTACATTTCATACACTGGCCTCATTCAGCAAAAATCAACAAGAAGGTGGCAAAAAACCCTTCAAAACAAAAGTTTACTAAAAAATGTCATTTTTGCCTCTTTGAGCTGTAATTTGACCCCCTTAAAATGCTTCAAAACTCACCAAACTGGACACACACATCAGGACTGGTGAAAATTGCGATCTAATAAAAAAACAAACCCCAAAACTCCAAATTGCTCTCTAGCACCCCCTAGGACTAAAACACAGACACAACTGCTCCTAGGAAGAAAACACAGACAAAACTGCTTGTAACTTCCGGTAGTTATGTTGTAGAGACATGAAACAAAAACGTATATGTAGATCTCACTTGGACTTACATTTCATTCATTTACATCCTTCAGCAAAAATCAACAGGAAGTTGGCAATTACCCCTTCAAAACAAAAGTTTTGTAAAAACCCGTCACCTTTTTTCAAACATTATCTCCTCTGAGCGCTTTTGTTGTGTCGGCTACAAACTCGCACAGGAATGAGATTGCCTCAGTCTTCAATCAATAATGGAGCAGCAACTTCTCATCCGGAAACAACAACACCGGATATGTGTCCCGTGAAAAAAACTTCTCACCGGAACTCTCTAAAAACTGAAGTTCCTTGGATAAATAATGTAAACTCATTACACCAGTATGTTTTAGCGCTTTCATGGCATGTTTACTGACAGATATAAATAAGTACTTTACACGACTTTATATTAGATATGGCAACAGCAGAGGATGAATGTCACATACCAAGAAGATAGAGAAAAAGAAGATTATCGACTACAGCGTCCTCAAGGCCTACTAAGGCGGACTTGCGTAATTTTTCAGGATATATGCAGAACCCAAATACAGATCAGCAGATACCAGAAGGTAAGAAAAGTTGCTTTTGCATAATATTGCGAACCAAAACGCCAGATAATACGTCTTACCCTATACACACACCATAATAATACTCGTATGTTGAAGCACAATACATTCATCAAGCGGTGCAGCTTCATAGCTTGCCAAAGTCATACTAAAATCATGTTGATACATTTTTGAGCACCATGTGTAATGTTCTATATTTTCAATGAAACATATATACAATGTTGATGTTGTTAACTTGAGTCAAATTGCCATCGTAGTGCAGTCTACACGTAACTTGTATGTGTGACTGCCATCTACTGGTCACACTTATCATTATACCAAGTACCAAATGAAATAGCTTTGAGGTCGGTAAGGAAAACCAGAATGAATCCGTACATTAGGCGCACTGTCGAGTGTTGAGAGAGAAAAAATGATTTTAAATGCGCCTTATATATATATATATATATATATATACATATATATATATTAATATATATATATATATATATATATATATATATTATCAAGCTGGGACATGGATTAAGGTTGTTTCCCCGACGCAGAGGGAATTTGGCACGGGCGAGGGGTGTGAGTGTCAGTACATATTTTTATTGATATACTATATACAAAACAGGGAAAACAAAAACACTTGCTCGATGGCATGAATAACAATGAACTATAAACTAAAACAGCACGGTGGCATGACTATATACAAACGAAACAAAAGACACTAGCTGTGGCACAAACAAAACAATATTTGCACTGAGGCGTAAACACCGCAGAGGCCACCACAGTGGATATGTTTCTTTTACTTTTTATTCATAGCTGTATGAGGAGTGTCTGGTTGTATCTGCTGCTTTAATGTCTTTAATGTCTGTCCTTTGTGTTCTTTGATGTTTGATGTTTCCCTCTTACACACATGTAAGAGGGATGTGTTCTATGGCTATGAGTTGTTGTTTTTTTCCCTTGGCCTCAGTCTGCACCCCCTCTTCAGGGCCCAGGCTAAGACTGATTTTTTATTTTATTTTAAACTTCTATTTTTTTCTCCCATCCCCCCCCTTGTTTACCTGTATCTCATCTTTTTTGTAAGGGGCGCTGGAAGCCGGCAGACCCGTCAGCGATCCTGTGCTGTCTCCCTGTAATGTTTGTCTAATCTTGAATGGGATTGTGCTGAAAAATTCAATTTTCCTGAAGGAACTCTCCTGATGGAATAAATAAAGTACTATCTAATCTAATCTATCTAATCTAAATACAAAACTTACTTGGATCGAAACGAGGGGCATGGATAGCGAGGTGTTCGAGGGCATGAAGGTAGAAACAGCATGGTACGGTGTGTGAAGATGCCAGAACAAAGACGGAAAAAGAATGACTTAAATAGTAGCTGTGATGATTAGTGAAAACAGGTGTGAGGCTGAGGACAGGGACGTGACATGACAGGTGAAAACTAATGATTTGGCATGGAGACGAAAACAAACCAGGAAGTGCAAAGACGGAACCAAATGTCCAAAAAACTAAACATAACATGACCAAACATGGCAAAAAACAAAACAATAATACAGGCGTGACACATATATATATATATATATATATATATATATATATATATATATATATATATATATATATATATATATATATATATATACACACACACACACACACACACACACACATTGGTCGCCTGGCCCCAAAAAGTTTAGGGACCCATCAGGATTCACACAGGCCAACCTTCAGTTGGAAAGAGGGTTGAAAAGAAAGTGTCTCTGCTCGCCAACAGAACAAAGTTCACAACATTCATTCGTTCTCGTTGACCATTGAAGGAGGAAGTGACGAGTCCTCAGCTCATTCAAGTTGGACTTTGTAGGCTTCCTGTCCCTGTCAGTCCTTTCAGAGTCACGTCCTCCCCGGTAATGAAACGGGAGAGGGCTTCTTTTCATACTCCATAAGCCCCGGACCGCAGAAGAATGGGATTATGTCGGCCGTCCTCAGAGAGCGGCGGCGGCGGCGGAACAAGAAGCTGCAAGGAAATTGTTTTATGGTCCTCGGCAGACAAATGACACGAGACCAAGAGACGTCGGGTAGAAAAACGGACGGGAAATGGAGACAGGCGCTGACCTGAATAAAAGGACGTGATGAAGAACGAGTCATTCAAAGTGAATCAGTTCCACCAGCACGTGATCTCCGCTAGGACCTCTGTCCGTCGTTCTTTTTGTGCCACTCTGCGTCCCCCGATCCGGTCTTTGCAGCACAAACACAAATGGTCCGAAATGTCACAACGCTCAACGTCGGCTCTCGGCTCTCTGGAGGATTCTCTCTTCGGAAACAATGCGTGGAGAACGTGGCGTGCGAGACAAGTGCGTAGAGAGATTGTAGCCCGCGAGAAGACTGCAGATGACAACCTTCCCCTTGGGGACAATGACAGAAAAAGGCTGACAGGAAGCCGGCAAAAACAGCTCCGTGACCAGCTGAGATTTTCATGAAAACTGTAAATGTGTCTTTTCAGCTTCCAAACTTAGGCGGTACAGAATTTGCGTTTTCAGGTCAAAGATAGAGGACTCAAGAACAATACAACCTTTTCTTGAAAACAAAAGTTTAGACAGGCGGAGCCGTCAGTCCTACAGCGAGACAGGGCACACTGTAGCCCAGCCCGAGACGGCGACGAGGAGGCGTGGACTGCGAGCAAGCAGCGAGGCGAGGCGCGCCGGATTCAATATCATCAGGTGCGTGGGTCGCCCAGCCGGGCACAATTTAAATCTCTTCTCGCACCGCATAAGAGGGCAGCGGCCGTAAACGCCGGGGGGAGAGACGGAGAGAGAAGGAGACAGAAGGAAGCCGATGCTGAACGAGAGCGAGAGAGAGCCACGGGAAGACGAAGACGCACGCGACTGAAAAGGTGGAGCGGCAGAGGAAGCAGGACACGGCAAGGCTGAAAAGCAACCCGTAGAGACTTTTTATTATTTATTTATTTTGTGTCATGTTCTGTTTGTGTTGTGTTGATTGCTCGGTTCTCGTATTATCCTTTAACCTGCCCATTGTGCAGCACTTTGGCTACACCTGTGGTAAATTTCAAATGTGCTTTAAAAATAAAGTTGATTTGATTTGATTTGATATTGAAAAATAAAAGAAAGTCTAACCTGAGCAACAATATTCTTCCTTGGTGGTCCTGAGAACCCGCACAACAGCAAAAGACTGTCACAAACAGTTTTAAGGACGGTGGAGCATCTGACCAACAAACGTCAATGCCGTGCTCTGCCAATAAGCATACAAACAGAAGTCCTCTTGTTGCCCTCACAAACGATCAGAAATCCTCTAAAATCCTTAACTTTACAAACAATATTGCTACATTAATTTTCAAAAGTACAATCCACTTACAGTATACTCTTGGAAGAGTCGCAGCTGAATGAGATGTAGTCTTCTACTACTTCTAGATGTACTACCAGTTTGTGGTTTCCAGGGTTCTTTTCTACATTGTAGTGTGCTGGGCGGGGGCAGTACGTCTAAGAAGGACAGCTCCAGACTGGAGAAACTGATCAGGCGGGCCAGTTCTACGATCGTAATGAAACTGGACTCACTGGTGACGGTGGCATAGAAGAGGACGGTGGAAAAACTGGTGGTGTCTCGCGGGGCAATTTGATGACGTCGGCGGGCGGTAGTTTGGACACCACTGGTCTATAGAGGGAGTGTCATACCTTGGTTTCAGAGCTGGTCCCAAACATGGTGCCCTGGAGTCACGTGAGGGGCTTTTGACTCGGCCCAATTTGAAGATGTCGCCTCTCGGCGGTAGTTTGGACACCACTGGTCTATCGAGAGAGTCTCGTAACTTGCTTTCAGAGTAGGTCCCAACCACGGTGCCCTGGAGTCACGTGAGGGGCTTTTGACTCAAACCAATATGAATATGTCTGCGGGCGGTGGTAGTTTGGACGCCCCTGGTCTATAGAGAGAGTGTCGTATCTTGGTTTCAGAATTGGTGCCGAACATGGTGCCCTAGAGTAACGTGAGGGGCTTTTGACTCGGGCCAATTTGAAGATGTTACCTGGCGGCAGTAGTTTGGACATCACTGGTCTATAGAGAGTGTCGTACCTTGGTTTCAGAGTTGGTCCCAAACATGGTTCCCTTGGAGTCACGTGAGGGGCTTTTGACTCGGCCCAATTTGAAGACGTCGCCGGGCGGCGGTAGTTTGGACATTCCTGGTCTATAGAGTGTCGTAACTCGGTTTCAGAGTTGATCCCAAACATGGTGTTCTGGAGTCACGTGAGGGGCTTTTGACTCGGGCCAATTTGAAGATGTCGCCAGGCGGCGGTAGTTTGGACATCACTGGTCTATAACGAGTGTTGTAACTTGGTTTCAGAGTTGGTCCTAAACAGGGTGCCCTGGAGTCACGTGAGGGGATTTTGACTCAAGCCAATTTGAAGATGTCGCTTGGCGACGGTAGTTTGGACACCCCTGGTCTATAGAGAGAGTGTCGTATCTTGGTTTCAGAGTCGGTCCCAAACATGGTGTCCTGGAGTCACGTGAGGGGCTTTGGACTCGGGCCAATTTGAAGATGTCACCTGGCGGCGGTAGTTTGGACATCACTGGTTTATAGAGAGTGTGTTGTACCTTGGTTTTAGAGTTGGTCCCAAACATGGTGTCCTGGAGTCACGTCAGGGCCTTTTGTCTCGGTCCAATTTGAAGATTTTGCCGGGCGGCAGTAGTTTGGACACCCCTGGTCTAAAGAGAGTGTTGTAACTTGGTTTAAGAGTTGGTCCCAAACAGGGTGCCCTGCAGTCAATTGAGGGGCTTTTCACTCGGGCCAATTTGAAGACGTAGCCTGGCGGCGGTAGTTTGGACACCACTTGTCTAAAGAGAGAGTGTCGTATCTTGGTTTCAAAATTGGTCCCAAACATGGTCCCCTGGAGTCACGTGAGAGACTTTCGACTCGGGCCAATTTGAAAATATTGCCGGGCGGTGGTTGATTGGACACGACTGCTCTATAAAGACAGTGTCGTACCTTGGTTTTGGAGCTGGTCCCAAACATGTGGCCCTGGAGTCATGTGAGGGGCTTTTGACTCAGCCCAATTTGAAGGTGTCGCCGGGCGGCGGTAGTTTGGACATCACTGGTCTATAGAGAGAGTGTCGTATCTTGGATTCAGAGTTGGTCCAAAACATGGTGCCCTGGAGTCCCGTGAGCTTTTGACCAATCAAGTATGAGATCATCTGGCCATACTCTCTCTGATTGGTCAAAACCCCCCTACGTGACTACAGGGTTCCGTGTTTGGGACCAACTTTGAAACCGAGTTAACAATACTCTCTCTATACACGGCTCTGACACACATGTGATGTTACTGACATCTAGTGACCAGTGTATGGTACTACATATAATCACTATCTCTGGGAATCATGAGCTGTGTTCTTAAAAAAAATAAAATGAGACTCGAACGATCGTCGATTATGGGCAAACAAATCGAATTCGACAATAGAAAAAAATCTTTATTCAAAGACATCTGTAGGATAGACTCTTGCCAATACTCTGAGGCACGCTAGCAACTGCTTAAGTCTAGGTACGGTACGTCTTCCATACATCAACGTCCGGGCCTAAGCACTTCCTCCCCAGCTTACACTGTGTGACAGTATTGCAAGTCCGCATGGATCGAACGGATAAAAGCCAGATTATAAGTTTAACGCTCATTGATGAGGCAGTCTGAGTGCTGAGGGAAATCAAAGTCAAATATGTCAAAGCTTTACGGAGGTGGAGGCTTCTAGAACAGAGAGCTTCAGACTGCTACTGTATGATGCGTGCATATCAATTCTCCATCAGCACCAGCGCGGAGGAGCTTCTCAAAGGTCTTTTTGAAGACTCTTTCAAGGCCGTGTCAACGCGTCAAGTCATGAGCTAAGTATGGCGCAACCTCTGCATTTTGTTTGACGCCTCTCAAGTACCCGCCTCGTTTGGTTGAAATTGATCCGCAGCGCCTTCGGCAACTAGGACGCGGGAATTTGCGCCACAGTTTGTTCAGACGGATTCGCAACAATGACCGTCGGTTGTAAATTGCTCTTTTTTTTTCAGGAGCTAGAAAAATCTGGGACAAAGTTGATGAATGATCGTTAGTAGAAAATCATTCGATAGTTTACCTTAAGTTTTGTTGTTCTTTTAAATTGATTAATACCTTTTTTTAGGGCCATTGCAGACTGGTGTGGCTTTCGGAGTCTGCTTGCCCCGCAGGGGTTGGCGTCCGAGACTGCGTGTCTGGAGTTCTTGGGTCTCGCCGCCTGCCCGTTCTGGTTGCCCTGCCTGCTCAGTGGGGGCATACTGGGTCTAATCCCTGTGAGCGCAGCCTGTGGTGGCGCCGCAGTCTGTCGTGTGGCATGCTGCAGTGTTGCGTGGTAGCCAGCTGCTGGGGTAGTGGCGTTGTGTTTTTTTTTTTTTTCTTTCCTCAGTCGGAGGCTCCCCTGGGGTAGATGCTAGATGTCCCATATCCGTGCTGGGCGGTCCTGTTGCGGCCGACTTGACGGGCCCGGTTGCTTGTGGGACGGTCTTTCTGCCTTTCTCTCCCTTGCTTTGTTCCTAGCCCAGCGTGTCTGTCTACGACCTGCCGCTGGCACGGCGTGCCCGCTCTGTGGGTCTTGTCGCTCGCTGGCCTGCCTGCGTGGGGCCATTGGTCCCTTGTTAACTGCTTTTTTGGGTTGGGCTTTTTGGGTGGCTGGGGCCATACTTTGGCTACCGCACACACTTGGAGTCAATTCATACATAGGCGCATACATAGGTACATACGCACGCACACACAACATACTCGCCAACCTTAAAAACTCAGAATTCAGAAGATGGCGGGGGGTGTTAGTGGGGGTAGTGGGGGTGGAGTCAAAGGCACGCTCCCAATATTGTTGTCTATGTGGAAATCGGGAGAAATTTGGGAGAATGGTCGACCCGGGAGATTTTCGGGAGGGGCACTGAAATTCGGGAGTCTCCCGGGAAAATCGGCAGGGTTGGCAAGTATGACACACACACATACATACAGACATAAAGATATACATACATACACACATACATAAATACATACATACCTACCTACCTTCCTACATACACATATATATATATATATATATATATATATATATATATATATATATATATATATATATATATAGACACATACATACATATAAACATATATATATATATATATATATATATATATTTATACACACAAACATACATACATACAATACATGTCTACATACATACATAAATCATACATATACACACACACACACACACACATATATATATATATATATATATATACATATATACCATATATATATATATATATATATATATTTACAATATATATATATATATATATATATATATATATATATATTAGGGGCGGGCAAATTAATGCGTTAATTATAAGTTAACTCATCAATCTATTAACGCCGACATATGTTGTTTACATGCTTTTATTTTGTTAACGCCTTTTCTTAACAAGATGGCGTCGCCTGGACAGGCTTCGGCGTCGAGGGGCTCTTGGTAAAAATGGAATATTTGGCAAAAATACCGGACAATTCTGCAAATGTCATGGCTGGCTTACAGCGTGGTCACTCCGGGATCACTTACGACCGCCAGACAATTCTGGATGTGGATAGATCGGGCCGTTTTGGACTGAATGACGCGTGCTTGCTAGACCGGCTAGCTAGCATGGGAATACTTTGCCGGCTACATCCAGCGGCCTGTGAAGCAGCGGAGTATATGTGTTGTCTGTCTATTTATGAATAATGCAGACGAGGAGTGTTGGCTGAGTTCTTAACGTTTACTTTCAGAGCGTGCATATCACAACATACAAGATGCCGTCATGGCGACACAACCTATACCGGGCTACCGCGCATGCTCGTCACTCCTGTTGCATGCTGGGTAGGGTAGTTCTTTTTTCCCTGGCTCATAAAATCACAATATAGTACCATGTATATGCGTTCAGTTTATCAAAACACCAAGCAAACAATCGGAAAATTCCCATCATATCAATTCCTAGATATGGTCATAATTATTTTAAGTGCACTACGCAGAATAACCACAATATTATTAATATTGCTACTACGGATAATTTGATCAAAAATTCCCTAAAACAGCCCACTAGCTATAATATAGGTTTTTTAAACATAAGATCCCTGATAAAAAACAATGTTCCTGCTGTTACCTCAGAAATTGCCTGTTCAGATGTTATGATTGTAGCTCAGAGATTTGTATGTAGATTATATTTATTTTCCATAACAAACAGGATAACTTAAATACCCTGGCAGTGGCAATAAGCTTAAATGTTTGTATATACATTTTTTTAGTTGATTTTCATAAACTATGCCATTTAACTGCTACTGTTTAACAAGGACTGATGTAAATTGTGTTTGCACAACATGTTTTGGCGCTTTTGTTCATGTGGGAGAATATTCCAATAAAAGTGCACTACACACTACTTTTGAATTCATTATTGGGCTTTGCGTATACAATGCAGTTCATCGCGATTAATCGGAGAAATAGTGCGATTAACTTTGATTAAAATTTTTAATCGTTGCCCAGCCCTAATATATATATATATATATATATATATATATATATATATATATATATATATATATATATATACATATATATATATATATATATATATATATAGTATATATATATATACATATGTATATACATATATTTATATATACATACATACGTACATATATACATACAAACATATACATATTTATATACATACACACATACATACATACATATATATACATACAAACATATACATATTTATATACATACATACATATATACATACACACATACATATATATACATACATACATATATACACATGCGCACACACACACACACACTGTACATACATCCACATGCACATTCACTGTACAAACATACATACTGTACATGCACGTATACATACATGAACTCATGCGTATAAGCACATTATTTTGTACCCTTCGCGTTCATATTTCACTCTTAGTTGCATTTTTGTTGCGTTTCACTTGATTGTAAAATATGTCGATCGAAAGGGGGTGTGACGTTCATATTTTATCAATAGTCCGTGTTTTATCGTTCATAGAAAAAAATAAAAATTCTATTACGTTTTTTAAGGCGGTCTGTCATCACGTTTTTAGCATTCAATCAGACATTATTGTGAGGTTTTGTATTAGCGTCCATAGAAATAGACACATTTTTTTCTCATAATGTGGCCCCCGAGTCAAAACAACCACCACCATGGTGGAAAAAATTAACTCAGTCTCTTCCAGTTATGGACCAGTAATGTAGAAAACAAGACATTTCCAGGTGAACAGAAGGTAGGGCAGCTTTCAGATACTTTCATCAAGGTGTGTCGGGTCACCCACTGTCAGGCCAACGGATAGAAAATCAATGGAAGCCGCGTCTATTTTTACCATCACACACGTGCACAGGGCTCGACATGGCGACGCTTCGCTTAGACGAGTCGCTTCCTCATTTTTCGTCGTCATCAGCAGCCACAGGCGCTTGCAAATCATCACACATTTGACTAATGAGACGGATGACTGAACCGTAATAACACCGTGCTAATGTCCGCTAATAAGACGGAGAATAGTGATTGGCCGGGGGGGACGTGCGGTATCATTTTGATATGATTGTGTGCGGCTCTGACACGGTGGCCTCAGAAATGACAGAACCGTATCGTATTAGTTTGATACCATAGTCTGCCTTTTTGCTAATTAGCAGGCTACTTCCTGGTCCACTTAAGACGATAAAAGATGACCAGACTGTGAAGACTCTTCTTCGGCATTGTAATGCCGGTGTGGTTTTCCCGTGGATGCGTCGAAGCAGAACACAGCATAGGTAAGATAAAGGGTATTTAATAACAAAAGTCTATGAACAAAAATACTGGTGTAAAGAGAAAAAGTAAACAAAAGACGCTAGCGTGAAAGCTAGGCTAAAACAAGGAAAACTAGAACTTGGTACGAGGACACAAAAGAGTAAACAAAACATTTAGCATGAAAGCTAGACAATAAAGTGGCTTGGCGTGAGAGCTAGCGAGAAAATACATACGAATGATGAGAGTCGTCACTGATGCGCGTGGGCAAATTAGGATCCGAGAATGAGTAAACAGAAAAGGTGAGCTTAAATAGGAGGGTGAAAATTAGTAGCAGGTGTGCGGGGCGAGACTAACAGGTGGACTAATGTGTAACCATAGTGATGGACAAAAACAGGAAATAAACGGGTCAGACTGAGAATGAAAAAACAAACACGTGAAGATCTGAGCAGCAGATCGCAACAGTATTCCCCCCCAACAAAAGACAGATACCAGATGTCTTAAAAAACAAACAAAACTTGAACCCCCTCCCCAAAACCAGAAAGTTCACAAACGAAGGGAGGGCGGAGGGAGGCCACGGTGGAGGGTCGCCAGATCGCATGTCCCCGAATCCACCGAGGACACATCATGTGGCGGCGGCGGGTGGAACGCTGCTGCCGAAAAAGTTTTGGCGGGCGACCTCGAAAAGGCCACATTAGTGGCCGCCTCGCAGGATGAGGTGCCCGGCGAGGCGGACGACCCGGGCACGGCCACATCCGTGGCCGACATGGAGGAGGGAGTATCTGGCGAGGAGGATGACCTCGCAGAGGCCACGCCCGTGGTCGACGTGGTGGACGACGCCTCAGCACCGAAATCCCAGCAGGCTTGGAAGCAGCAGACGAGGGTGCGGGGACTGCAGCCAAAGCAGGCCCGAGTGCAGCTGGCGAGGATGATGCGGGTGCTGCAGCCGAAGAAGGCGTCGGAGGCGGCCTGGGAGCCGCAGGAGTCGTCGGAGGCGGCCTGGGAGCCGCAGGAGTCGTCGGAGGCGGCCTGGGAGCCGCAGGAGTCGTCGGAGGCGGCCTGGGAGCCGCAGGAGTCGTCGGAGGCGGCCTGGGAGCCGCAGGAGTCGTCGGCGCTGGTGTGGGCTCCAGCCCCGTCGTCGACGCTGGTGTGGGCTCCAGCCCCGTCGTCGACGCTGGTGTGGGCTCCAGCCCCGTCGTCGACGCTGGTGTGGGCTCCAGCCCCGTCGTCGACGCTGGAGTGGGCTCCAGCCCCGTCGTCGGCGCTGGTGTGGGCTCCAGCCCCGTCGTCGGCGCTGGTGTGGGCTCCAGCCCCGTCGTCGGCGCTGGTGTGGGCTCCAGCTCTGGAGCTGTTGCTGGAGTCGGCTCCAGCTTTGGAGCTGTTGCTGGAGTGAGATCCAGGTTAAAGTCTGTAATTGGTATGAGAACCAGTTCTGGGTCGGAGGCTGGTGTGAGAACCAGGCTAACATCAGTTTCTGGTGCGAGAACCAGACTAGAGTTCAAAACTGGTGTGAGAACCAGGCCCGAAAAAGCTGCTGGTGTGTGAACCAGGCGAGAGTCGAATTCTGGCGTGAAAACCAGGTTAGTGTCATGTGCTGGTGTGAGAACCAGACTGGGAGCAGGTGTCGGCTTCAGCCGAGGAGCAGGTGTCGGCTTCAGCCGAGGAGCAGGTGTCGGCTTCAGCCGAGGAGCAGGTGTCGGCTTCAGCCGAGGAGCAGGTGTCGGCTTCAGCCGAGGAGCAGGTGTCGGCTTCAGCCGAGGAGCAGGTGTCGGCTTCAGCCGAGGAGCAGGTGTCGGCTTCAGCCGAGGAGCAGGTGTCGGCTTCAGCCGAGGAGCAGGAGTCGGCTTCAGCCGAGGAGCAGGCACAGGGGTCTGCCGAGGAGAACTAGGGGACTGGCTGTGAGCAGGACTAGGACTATGATGAGTGATAAGACAAACACTAGGACTCGGGCAAGGACTTGAGAGAGGACCAGGACTTACAATCACACTAGTGCTTTGAGAAGGGCTTGGGCAATGACCAGGACTTACAGTCATACCAGGGCTTGGGCAAGAACTAGGACAAACGGTCAAACTAGGGCTTGGGCAAGGACTTGTTATGGTTTACTAAGGGAGGACGTGACGGCAAACGGACACCAGGTGGCAGTATGTCCAAATATTTATTAATATATATATGTAATAATAAATCAACAGAAAATATACTAAGTAAATGGAGCGTGGCAAAAACTATAGAGTGTATGGTGTTACTCTAAGTGTGTAAATTAACTGAAGTGTGTTTTACCCAAGTGTTGACAAAAGAGAACGCGGAAGTCCGTGGGGCAGGCAGAGGGTTCAGGTCAAACGAGCGAGGAGTCGAGGTACAAAGGAGGCAGTCAGAATCCAGAGGGAGATCCAGGGAAAAGAGTGAGACGCACAGCTCACCTTGCGGGCGACGGAGAATTCTGTGGGGACACGGGAAAAGACACTGAGAACACGTAGAGGTACAGGGCACAGGGAGAGCAGGTTTGCATAACGCAGGGTGATTGCTTACGGTACGCATTTGGAACTAAGTTCCCGCACGGATCCCTGTGTCCACTGGTCTTTTATGCTGCTCATCGTCAGTCACAGGTGTGTCCTGCAGCCGGCTGCGGCGGAGAGTGGGCGCGGTCCGCTTGATGAATGCGGGGGCGTGTCTGGAGTGCGCTGTCGGCGGGTCCTCTGGTTGGACTCGCAGCGGAGAGAGACGCAGAATGCGCATGTCCCACAACAGTATCCCCCCCCTATGGACAGATTCCAGATGTCCTAGAATCTGAACACCCCCAAAAGCAGGAACAAAAATCAAGGGAGGGTGGAGGGGTGAACTGGTGGTGGGTCGCCAGCCCAAGTGTCTCAGAAGCCATCGGGGACAAGTCTGGTGGCGGCGTCGGGTGGACCGCCGCTGCGGCCGGCGAAGTGGACGACCAAAGAACGGTCGACATCTTGGCCGTCGGTAAGGCGGGCGCGAATGGTTCCCTGGTGCAGGCCGCCGGACACGAGGAGGTGGACGGCACTGTAGTGAGGACCGCCGGACACAAGGAGGTGGGCGGCGCCGTGCTGCAGCCCGCCGGACACGAGGAGATGGCTGAGGAGCTGAAGCCAGTGCTACTGGCTGAGGGGCGGGGGTCAGGGCCAGCCTAGGTATGGGTGCTAGCTCACAGGCTAGCCTGGGGACAGGTGCTAGCTCAGGGGCTTGCCAAGGGGCTGGTGCTAGCTCGGGGGCTAGCTCGGGGACTGCCGCTGGCTCGGGGGCTAGCTCAGGGACTGGGGCTAGCTCGGGGGCTGGCTCGGGAACTGACGCTAGCTCGGGGGCTGGCTCGGGGACTGACGCTAGCTCGGGGGCTGGCTCGGGGACTGACGCTAGCTCGGGGGCTGACGCTAGCTCGGGGGCTGGCTCGGGGACTGACGCTAGCTCGGGGGCTAGCTCGGGGACTGGCGCTAGCTCGGGGGCTAGCTCGGGGACTGGCGCTAGCTCGGGGGCTAGCTCGGGGGCTAGCTCGGGGACTGGCGCTAGCTCGGGCGCTAGCTTCGGGACAGGTACTAGCTCGGAGGCTAGCCAGGGGACTGGTGGCTGCGGCTGGGAAAAACGGAAGATAGGTGGGATATCTCGGGCAGGGGGAAGTCTGTCTGGTTGCAGCTGTGCTACCACATTAGCACAGCCACCAGTACAAAAATGAAAAACAGATGGTATAGGTATGGCAGGGGTTTGCCTGGCTGGGTGTAGATGCGCCACCATATCAGCACAGTCACCAGCACTATCCCCTCCTTCCGAACGCGGATGCCAAACGCCTCCAGCTGACTGAGGAATTGTCACTAAGGGTGGGAGGTGGGTGGCCAGGCGCCGGGCAAATTCATCCCTCCCCGTATTGAAATTAAACAGTCCCTTGACGGAGTGTTGAGGGCTATAAAAATGGTCCATGGTGGAGGAAAAAGACATCGTGACAGGGGCAAAAAGGAAGGAGGAAAGGCGAGAAAACAAAAAAAAACAAACAAAAAGTCACTGGGACAGAGCTAAAGTCACTGGGGGCTATGAAAACAACAACAACAACAAAAATACTGTGCCGTCAGGTCCTACTATTTAATTTTTCTGGCGGGAACTTACTGTTATGGTTTACTAAGGGAGGACGTGACGGCAAACGGACACCAGGTGGCAGTATGTCCAAATATTTATTAATATATATATGTAATAATAAATCAACAGAAAATATACTAAGTAAATGGAGCGTGGCAAAAACTATAGAGTGTATGGTGTTACTCTAAGTGTGTAAATTAACTGAAGTGTGTTTTACCCAAGTGTTGACAAAAGAGAACGCGGAAGTCCGTGGGGCAGGCAGAGGGTTCAGGTCAAACGAGCGAGGAGTCGAGGTACAAAGGAGGCAGTCAGAATCCAGAGGGAGATCCAGGGAAAAGAGTGAGACGCACAGCTCACCTTGCGGGCGACGGAGAATTCTGTGGGGACACGGGAAAAGACACTGAGAACACGTAGAGGTACAGGGCACAGGGAGAGCAGGTTTGCATAACGCAGGGTGATTGCTTACGGTACGCATTTGGAACTAAGTTCCCGCACGGATCCCTGTGTCCACTGGTCTTTTATGCTGCTCATCGTCAGTCACAGGTGTGTCCTGCAGCCGGCTGCGGCGGAGAGTGGGCGCGGTCCGCTTGATGAATGCGGGGGCGTGTCTGGAGTGCGCTGTCGGCGGGTCCTCTGGTTGGACTCGCAGCGGAGAGAGACGCAGAATGCGCATGTCCCACAACAGGACTGGGACTAACAATCAAACTGGTGCTCGGGCAAGGACTAGGACAAAGACTAGGACTTACAGTAACACTGGGGCTCGGACAAGAACTTGGGTAAGGACTAGGGTTCGGACTAAGACCACGAGGGGAATCAGTACTAATATTACAAAGGCAAGAAACAAGACTCGGGACCGGACTCGAAACAGGACTCGGACTACGGATCAGTCTACGAGTGGAACTAGGACTACGACGACTACGAGAAAGACTAGGACTACAACTAGAATCAGAACGGAAACTCGGACCAGGACTTGGACTACGACTCAGTCTACAAGTCGGTCTACGAGTAGGACTAGAGCATGGGCTACGAAGAAGGCTGGGACTCGAACTCTGAGAGAGACTGTGACTAAAACTAGAACTAGGGCACAGACGGAACACAGGTGGAGGAGGTCTAAGAGGGCGTGACTTGACCGGGGAGAACACAGGTGGAGGAGGTCTACTAGGAGGAGCTAAGCGTTTAGCGGGCCGAAAAACAGGTAAAGGTGGCCTACATGGAGGTTTTTGTTTAGCAGTTTTAAGAACAGGTAGCGTCTGCCCTACCTCCGCAACACAGCTATAGGCCATAGCCCCCCCCTCCAGACGGGAATCCCAGACCCGTTCCCTGTGGTCAGGGACTGACCATAAGGGAGGGTGGTGGGAGGTTTGGAGGCGGGCAGACCCCTCCCCTCTATATTGTCCAGAGTGTCCCTTTGAAAAGGGAGAAAAAACCTTGGACTTGGGCAGAGAATGAGGTTGACTAGAATAATAAGAAAAAATATCCTGATACTTTTGTATATTATTATAAATGTTATTGTCATTTGAAAATGGCTGAGAAAACGAATCTTCCCCCAAAAATTCCTTGTTGATGACGTCATCATCGGAGGACGGGCTTGCGTTACCGGGGGGCGTCGACGAAATGACGTCATCTGCGCGGGACACAAGTTGGGAATTTGCCCAGTCGGTAAAACTGTTAGCAAAGTGTGTTATTGGGTCCCCAAACAATGGTGTAGGGGTCTTGTGTGCTGACTGTAGGTTGCTGTGTTCGTGAGGAGGGAGACATGGAGTGGGCAAGTCTCTGTCGCCCGACGAAGCCATACTTCGCGGCTTCCGCCTACGCGGACGAGCGCGAGCGCTGCGGGAGGGAAACTCACCGCTCCCGGAACCATCGATCGGAACCAGTTTTCCCTCCAGGTCCCACATCATGCTTTCGTCTGGATTGCATCGGAGAGTTTCAGCCTCCATCGCTCGGAATACCCTCCATGTGCCTTCGTCGAAGGTCTCCTCGTGGTTGCCAGACGCGGAAAAACTTTTTAATGCTCGGATCCTACTGTGAAGACTCTTCTTCGGCATTGTAATGCCGGTGTGGTTTTCCCGTGGATGCGTCGAAGCAGAACACAGCATAGGTAAGATAAAGGGTATTTAATAACAAAAGTCTATGAACAAAAATACTGGTGTAAAGAGAAAAAGTAAACAAAAGACGCTAGCGTGAAAGCTAGGCTAAAACAAGGAAAACTAGAACTTGGTACGAGGACACAAAAGAGTAAACAAAACATTTAGCATGAAAGCTAGACAATAAAGTGGCTTGGCGTGAGAGCTAGCGAGAAAATACATACGAATGATGAGAGTCGTCACTGATGCGCGTGGGCAAATTAGGATCCGAGAATGAGTAAACAGAAAAGGTGAGCTTAAATAGGAGGGTGAAAATTAGTAGCAGGTGTGCGGGGCGAGACTAACAGGTGGACTAATGTGTAACCATAGTGATGGACAAAAACAGGAAATAAACGGGTCAGACTGAGAATGAAAAAACAAACACGTGAAGATCTGAGCAGCAGATCGCAACACAGACAATCTTATATTTTTATATGCGAAGTAAGTACCACGGTTTCAGTGTAGCTCAGACAACTAAAATACAGTTATTTTTAAAGTAAATGTATCATATTTGTTTATTTTCGCCTGTTTGCTAATTAGCAAGCTACTTCCTGGTTTACTGAAGATGATAAAAAATAACAAGAGAATGTTATATTTGTAATCCCGAGGTGAGTACAACGGTTTCCATGTAGTTAAGACAACTAAAAGACATTATAAAGTTATTTTTTTTAAAGTAAATGTATCGTATTTGTATATTTTCGCATTTTTGCTAAATAGCAGGTTACTTCCTGGTTCCCATAAAACGATAAAAGATTACAAGACAATGTTATATTTGTATCTCCGGGGTGAGTAAAACTGTTTTGGTGTAGCTCAGACAACTAAAATACAGTTATTTTTTTAAATAAAATGTATCGTATTTGTGTATTTTTGCCTGTTTGCTAATTAGCAAGCTACTTCCTGGTTTACTGAAGATGATAAAAGATGGGTAGAAAATGTTATATTTGTAATCCAGGGGTGAGTACAACGGTTTCAGTGTAGTTAAGACAACTAAAAGACATTATAAAGTTATTTTTTTAAAGTAAATGTATCATATTTGTATATTTTCGTATTTTTGCCAAATAGCAGGTTACTGCCTGGTTCCCAGAAAACGATAAAAGATTACAAGACAATGTTATATTTGTATATCCAGGGTGAGTAAAACTGTTTCGGTGAAGCTCAGACAGCTAAAATACAGTTATTTTTAAAGTAAATGTATCATATTCGTATATTTTCGCCTGTTTGCTAATTAGCAGGCTACTTCCTGGTTCACTTAAGACGACAAAAGATGACAAGTCAATGTTATGTTTGTATTCCCGGGGTGAGTACAACTGTTTCAGTGTAGCTCAGACTGCTAAAAGACAGTTATTTTTAAAGTAAATGTATCATATTTGTGTATTTTTGCTTGTTTGCTAATTAGCAGGCTACTTCCTGGTTCACATAAAATGATAAAAGATGACAAGTTATTGTTATATTTGTAATCCCAGGGTGAGTACAACTGTTTCAGTGTAGCTCAGAAGACTAAAATACATTAAAAAGTTATTTTTTTTTAAGTAATTGTATCATATTTGTGTATTTTTGCCCGTTTTCTAATTAGCAGGCCACTTCCGGGTTCACATAAAACAATAAAAGATAACAAAACAATCTTATTTTTGTATTTCTGGGGTAAGTAAAATGGTTTCAATGTAGTTAAGACGATTAAATGACATTATAAAGTTAGTTTTTTTAAAGTAAATGTATCGTATTTGTGTATTTTCGCCTTTTTGCCAATTAGCGGGCTACTTCCTGGGTCACTTGAGACGATAAAAGGTTGTATTTATATATTTATTTATATAGGTGTGTGTATATATTTATATATGTATATATATATATATATATATATATATATATATATATATATATATATATATATACACACGTATATATACATATATATATATATTTATATATGTAGGTGTGGGAAAAAAATCACAAGACTACTTCATATCTACAGATCTGTTTCATGAGGGGTTCCCTCAATCATCAGGAGATTTTAATGGAAGCATTCACATACAATGGTTTATATAGGGCACAGAGTGGGTGGGTACAAGCAGGCGTAGGGTGTGGTGATTGGCTCATGTGTTACCTAGGAGGTGTTTCCGTTTGTGGCGGCATGTTGAAATGATTTCACTGCGCTTGTTGAGGGATGATACATCTGGATGATATATAATAAACAGTTTCTCTTTTAAGCATAGGTTGCATCTTTTATTACCACTGTTGTAAGGTGAGCTGGATGCAAGAATTTGCCATGTTATTGAATATTCAACATTATTGTCTTTGAGGTTCCAAATGTGTTTGCAGAGTTCTGTAGAATTCTGCAAAGTCTGGTTTCTAAAGGAGGCGTTGTGATTATTCCATCTTGTTTTGAACGCTCCTTCGGTTAATCCTACGTACGTGTCGGATGTGTTAATGTCCTTGCGTATTACCTTTGCTTGGTAAACGACTGATGTCTGTAAGCACCTTCCATTGAGAGGGCAATCAGGTTTCTTGCGACAGTTACATTCATTATTGGTTTCAGAGTCGTTTAGTCTGGGGGTAGGCAGTCCTTTTGCAATTGCTTTGTTGTGGTTTGAAATGATTTGTTGCATGTTATTCATACAGCTGTAGCTCAATTTAATGTTGTTCTTGTTGAATATTTTTCTTAGGGTGTTGCCTTTGGGGAAGTGTTTGTCGATCAGAGTGAGGAACTTGCGGCCGATGTTGGTTGAGACGTCTTTGCTGAATGGCGGATTGTACCAGATGATGTTGTTTCGTTTTCTGCTCTTTTTTGGTTGGTTTCCTGGAGTGGGTTCATAGGTGAGGGTGAAGTTGTATCCGCTTTCATCAAGTGCTTTCTGGTACGGGGGGGTTGCTTGGTCGAATTCAGCTTTGCTGGATGACAGCATCGATAGCCTTTTATTAATTCCGGTATTAAGCAACCTCATCATAGCCGCCGATAAAACCACAAACTTCTACAGAATGGACATACCAGAACATAACTCTTTACTGGACAAAAGCATCACCAAATCATACAAAAAAGCGCAACCCAACACTTTACAGAACATCCACTTGGAAAACAAGCGGATCGCAACCGAACTGAATATTGAGGACAGGGTGGACGCCACAGCCAACAAAGAAGCCTTCATCACATTGAAGGACCACAAACCCAACTTCGCAAATAACCCAAAATGCCGACTAATAAACCCAACTAAATCCGAAATAGGAAAAATCAGCAAAATAATCCTGGACAGAATCAACGCAAAAATCAAGGACAAAACACCACTCAACCAATGGAGAAATACAGCAGCAGTAATCAAATGGTTTAACAACATCCAAGACAAACAACAACACAACTTTATCTCCTTCGACATCGAAGAATTTTACCCTTCCATCACGCAAGACCTACTGACCCAAGCACTAAACTTCGCCTCGGACTACGACTCAATCACGGGCAACGAAAGAAACATCATCATCCACGCAAAGAACTCCATACTCATCCACAACAGTACACCATGGCAAAAAAAGAACAATTCAACATTTGACGTTACTATGGGGAGTTTTGACGGAGCAGAAACGTGCGAACTCGTTGGGAGTTTCCTCCTCTCCCAGCTTGCTAGCCTCAACCTGAACCTTGGTATTTACCGTGATGACGGACTGGCAGTGTGCCGCGCCTCGCCAAGGAGCAGCGAGAACACCAAGAAGCGCATATGCCAAATCTTCAAAGAAAACGGCCTATGGATCACGATTGAAGCCAACAAGCAAACCGTCAACTTCCTCGACGTCACTTTCAACCTGAGAAATAACAGCTACCAACCATTCACGAAACCCAACACAACACTCCAATACGTGCACCATGACAGCAACCACCCACCCACCACCACGAAAAGAATACCTACCGGAATTAATAAAAGGCTATCGATGCTGTCATCCAGCAAAGCTGAATTCGACCAAGCAACCCCCCCGTACCAGAAAGCACTTGATGAAAGCGGATACAACTTCACCTTCACCTATGAACCCACCCCGGGAAACCAACCAAAAAAGAGCAGAAAACGAAACAACATCATCTGGTACAATCCGCCATTCAGCAAAGACGTCTCAACCAACATCGGCCGCAAGTTCCTCACTCTGATCGACAAACACTTCCCCAAAGGCAACACCCTAAGAAAAATATTCAACAAGAACAACATTAAATTGAGCTACAGCTGTATGAATAACATGCAACAAATCATTTCAAACCACAACAAAGCAATTGCAAAAGGACTGCCTACCCCCAGACTAAACGACTCTGAAACCAATAATGAATGTAACTGTCGCAAGAAACCTGATTGCCCTCTCAATGGAAGGTGTTTACAGACATCAGTCGTTTACCAAGCAAAGGTAATACGCAAGGACATTAACACATCGACACGTACGTAGGATTAACCGAAGGAGCGTTCAAAACAAGATGGAATAATCACAACGCCTCCTTTAGAAACCAGACTTTGCAGAATTCTACAGAACTCAGCAAACACATTTGGAACCTCAAAGACAATAATGTTGAATATTCAATAACATGGCAAATTCTTGCATCCAGCTCACCTTACAACAGTGGTAATAAAAGATGCAACCTATGCTTAAAAGAGAAACTGTTTATTATATATCATCCAGATGTATCATCCCTCAACAAGCGCAGTGAAATCATTTCAACATGCCGCCACAAACGGAAACACCTCCTAGGTAACACATGAGCCAATCACCACACCCTACGCCTGCTTGTACCCACCCACTCTGTGCTCTATATAAACCATTGTATGTGAATGCTTCCATTAAAATCTCCTGATGATTGAGGGAACCCCTCATGAAACAGATCTGTAGAGATGAAGTAGTCTTGTGATTTTTTTCCCACACCTACATATTGCGCTCTACCACGGTATCGAGCACTATTCTCTGGATAATCCAATCAAGACATATATATTTATATATATATATATATATATATGTGCACACACATATATGTGTATATATGTATATATACATACATACACATACATATTTATATGCACACACACACACATATATATATATATATATATATATATATATATATATATATATATATATATATATATATATATATATATAATGCTTTTAAGCAGGTTGTTGAGTGCATTGCTCTTCAACCTCACGCACACAAAAAGACACACGCACACACACACACACACAGACACAGGCGCGCTAATGAGAGAATCACCTCCTGCTGTTCACCCCGCTAATGGAATCTCTACTTTTCTCTGCGGTTCCTTCTCGAAATTGAATAAAAAGGTGAAAAATGCAGATTCAGGTGTCATGACTGACACATTGTTACAGTCAATTACTGAGAATGCAGGAAGACATTGTGCATTAATGATGTAATATATGTCTTTATACATATACAGTATATATATATATATATATATATATATATATATATATATATATATATATATATATGTGGTTATATTTAAATGTATGTATGTACTATGTATATATACATACACACATATATATATATACACATATATATACAGTACACACACACACGTGCGCACACACACACACATGCACACACATATACACACACACACGTACAGTATTTGTGAGAGTGTTATTGTTCATAGTGTAAAGCCTTATTTTGCTCCATTTCTGATCGAGCTTTTGTTACCACCTCCTCTCTAAAGCATCAAAGTATACACAAAAGATCTCTAATCATTAGGTCTTCGTCTGCAGATGCGACGCTCACATTCAAATATCGTAAAGTGACGTGGCGTCCAATCAGGCTCCTCTCACGGCCTGCGCAGCCACATGTAATGATGTCATTTATCACAGTCAATGGGCACCGTCCCCGAAAGACTTTCGCGATTAAAACTCCACTTAAGAGACCTCGCCAAGATCTGTAGACTCTTAATAATAAATCGACCCGCGTACAACCTCCCGTTCCTCCTCAAAAGTCACTGAAGGAGGGTCTGGGTAACTTTCAGTCCACGCAACTTTGGCTCTCAAAGTCGCTGGAATGAAAGTTAGCTTGTTTCCTCGTCTTGTGGTCGATGATGTCGTGTCTGTCCATCGCCAACGTTGGGACCCTGGACCTCACTTTTCCTACATTGTTGATACGTATCAAGTGGGCCTTGGTTTTTGGTCTCCATGTCTGTTCACTAACTTCAGTTTAGTTGGTAACAGATACGCTAACCCAGGCAACCTTCCAAACACCACCACAAAGTACACCTACAGGGCACCGAGACCTCGAGACATATTGGACTACAAATAGTTTTGTGTTTGTATCACTACTTCTGTCAGGTTCAAACACTGATGGCATCTATTAAACAGACAAGAAGCAAGGAATCATGCAGAGACAGAGTTCAATTAAGCTCATGAGGAGAACGCATGGAGCTGCACACTTAGTCACAGTCTCGCCCTATGCTCTAAGGTTCAGCTCCCGTGTCCCTCTATTTATTCAGGAGTTCTGTAGTCAACATTACTGAGGCCGCAGATAAAAGGAGTGGTTATATACTGTATATCTTGCAAAGCAGGTCCAGTACACGCAATACGTGACGAAATGTGCTGGGGCCTTGTGATTGCCTTGTTTCCGCTTTGTCTGCGTTCTATCATCTCATCTTTGTTGAGGTCCTTGAAGTCCTTGGCTGTTAGCGGGCTAAAACAAAGATAACATCTGCGGCTGAGGCCACCCTTCAGACGAAAAGTTGTGTCTTTGCACAGATAAAAAAATGTAGCTTGAGCACAATAGCTAATATTTATAGCAACATACTTTAAGCATACTAAAGTTGTATGATAATATATATATATATATATATATATATATATATATATATATATATATATATATATATATATATGCATGGTTATTCTAACAACTCCTTCACTGTTAAGATGGATGACGGTAGTTTTTAGGATTTGTACTTCACTCAAAGGTAAATTATAGTGAAATTGTATCTAAAAAATTCCCGCGGAAAATTTGATGTGCCTGCTAAGCCTAATAAACATATGGCCTAGGGTCGATCAAAGCCAGCATACTACTAAAATGGCAGCACATATCCAAATCCATGATTTTTAGGATTAAATATTTAAAAAAAAAAAAAGCTAAAAAGCTAGCACAAAACCATTAGCATGCTAGCAGGAGACAGGGTAAATGGCTTATTTGTAGGTATTAACATTCAAAATTAACTTTAAAAAAAGCATAAAATGTTAGCATGCTAACATTAGCAAGCTATTATAAAAGGTGTTAACATACTTCCGAACATGGCGCAAAATATCAAAAAACATGATTTTTGAGTTAAAACATACAAAATTAGCTAAAAACTAGCATAACATGTAAGATGTCAGTACGTGACAGGGTAGGAGGAAACAAAAAAATGCACAATGTTTCGAATAGTTTTTTTTTTCAATGAAATTATTAGTTTGATGTAAAAAAATACAGTTCACAAAATTCGAACACAAAATATTCTGAGTTTTAAAGTTCAGTGTATAAAAATTGTATATAAATTGGTGTACACTAAATAAGTGTAAAAAATGTGTATACAAATTTTGTGTAAAAAAATGTAATATGTAAAATATTGTGTAAAACGTCAACAATTTTGCTAACAATTGTTTTTTTCCAGTGAAATTGTCGGCATAATTTCATGTGAAAAAATGCAGTTCACAAAATTTGAATGCAGAAAATTCTGAGTTTTGAAATTCGGTGTATAAACACTTAAAAAAATGTTGGTGTATAATAATTAAGTGTAAAAAATATACTTAAAAAATTGGTGGAAAAAAAGTGTATACATTTTGTGTAAAAATTTTTGTTGCTAAGAATCTGTGTTTTAAAATGTGGTGTCTTAAAATTGAGTGTAAAAAAATGGTGTATACATTTTTGGTGCATAAAAGTTCTGTATAAAAAAAATCAGCCTATGAAAATTCAGTGTAAAAACATTTAGTTTATAAAATTTAGGGTAAAACAAGTTTGGTTTATAAAAATTGTGTATAAAAATTTTGTGTAAAACAAACAATTTTGCCAACGATGGTGTTTTCCATGAAATTGCATAATTAGATGTAAAAAAAAATTTGGTTCACGAAATTTGAATGCAAAAAATTCAGTTTTGAAATTCAGTGAATAAAAACTTAAACAAATGTTGGTGTATGAGAATTAGATGTAAAAAAAAGTATATAAAAAATGGTGAAAAAAAAGTGTATCAAATTTTGTGTAATTTTTTTTCAATG
The DNA here is from genome assembly GCF_033978795.1 of Nerophis ophidion. Lineage (NCBI taxonomy): Eukaryota > Metazoa > Chordata > Actinopteri > Syngnathiformes > Syngnathidae > Nerophis > Nerophis ophidion. Next base: position 60,061,134 of record NC_084619.1, on the reverse strand, counting down.
AAATTGATGTAAAAAAATTCAGTTCACAAAAAAATCAGACTTTTGAAATTCAGTGAATAAAAACTTTAAAAAATGTTGGTGTATAAGAATGAAGTGTAAAAAATTTACATAAAAATTTGGGGAAAAAAGTGAATACAATTTTGTGTAAAAAAATGTTTTGATGTAAAAAAAATTCAGTTCACAAAATTCGAATGCAAAAAGTCAGAGTTTTGAAATTCAGTGAATAGAAACTTAAAAAAATGTTGGTGTAAAAGGATTAAGTGTAAAAAAATGTATATAAGAAATTGGTGAAAAAATGTGTATACAATTTTGTGTAAAAAAATGTTTTTTAAATGAAATTGGCGGCATAATTTGATGTAAAAAAAAAACATTTCCCAAAATTTGAATGCAAAAAACTTCAGTTTTGAAATTCAGTGAAAAAAAACATTGAAAAATGTTGGTGTATAAGAATGAAGTGTAAAAAATGTATATACAAATTGGTGGAAAAAAGTGTATACAATTTTGTGTAAAAAAAAGTTTTGATGTAAAAAAAATTAAGTTCACAAAATTCGAATGCAAAAAGTCAAAGTTTTGAAATTCAGTGAATAAAAACTTAAATAAATGTTGGTGTATAAGAATTAAGTTTAGCAAATATATATATATATACACAAATATATATATATATATATATATATATATATATGTATATATATATATATATATATATATATATTAGTGGAAAAAAGTGTATAACATTTTGTGTAAGCACATTTTTGTTAAGAATTTTTTTTCTATTAATTTGTCGCCATAATTTGATGTAAAAAAATATTTTCACAAAACTCAAACGCAAAAAAAAAAGTTTTAAAATTTAGTGTGTAAAAACTTACTTGCATAAAAACTGTGTAAAATGTGTAAAAAAAATATGTATAAAAATTTGGTGTAAAACAAATGTGTGTGTAAAAATTGAGCGTAAAAAATTACTCTAAAAACTAAACAATTTTGCCAACAATTAATTAGATGCAAAAAAAAATTTACATTTCGCAAAATTCTAACAAAACATTTAGTTAAATAAATCCAGTGTCTATAAAAAGATTTCCTAATCGAGACAATCGAACCTCCATGCAGCTGGCAAGAACAAAATTGCCGGAACAGGCAGAATCCCAAAATGCTGGGCCGGAAAATTCTGGAAAAATATCGCGTCGGTTTCCTTGGAACATAACCAGGATCAGTTCGAACACAAAACAAGAAGCTTGGCCATACAATCCAGCAAACTCTTTAGCCACCTAGTTAAAAGCTTTCCAATCGCTGGCGAGCCGTATCACCTTTCATTCTAAAGAGCCTGCGGGAAGTGGGGTCGTCCGGCTTCGGCGGGAAAACGCGAGGCGTTTATTCCGGGAAGGTCGGCGAGGATGAGGTGATGACTGGCAGAGATGATGGATGGACAGCGGCCAGAAAGCGGCGGAACAAAGAGCTTCTGCTGGAATTAGTTTATCTGCCATCGCTCCGCTGCAATCTGCAGCCGCTTCTCCCATGGTCGCCTGTTTGCTGCATCCACCCGCCTCCCTTCTAGATCCTTCCGTAAGTGAGTTACCTGCCGGAAACAAAGTGGGGTCGCATTAGCGCTGCGCTTGCATCATCCTGCTGATAATGCCTCCACTCTGTGCTCTTTCTGAGTGAGATGGCATTATTTCCTGTTCCACTCAGAATTGACTACTAAGTCTCCCTACTAACCCACCAGTGCCTCCATGGAAATGACCCCCTCTATCTCAAAGAACTACTCACCCCCAAATCCTCCACAAGACACCTCCGCTCCAAACAGGCTAACCTCCTCCAACCTCCAAGGAAAAAGCTACGAACTATGGGAGTCAGTGAACAGTATCATTTCTCCCTAACCACCTGAGGGCACCACAGACTGTGGAAGCATTTAAAAAAGTCTTAAAAACCTATCATTTTAAAAAATGATTTCTATAGATATATCAATCAATCAATGTTTACTTATATAGCCCTAAATCACTAGTGTCTCAAAGGGCTGCACAAACCACTACGACATCCTCGGTAGGCCCACATAAGGGCAAGGAAAACTCACACCCAGTGGGACATCGGTGACAATAATGACCCAGTGGGACGTCGGTGACAATGATGACTATGAGAACCTTGGAGAGGAGGAAAGCAATGGATGTCGAGCGGGTCTAACATGATACTGTGAAAGTTGGATCCATAATGGATCCAACACAGTCGCGAGAGTCCAGTCCAAAGCGGATCCAACACAGCAGCAAGAGTCCCGTTCACAGCGGAGCCAGCAGGAAACCATCCCAAGCGGAGGCGGATCAGCAGCGCAGAGATGTCCCCAGCCGATACACAGGCAAGCAGTACATGGCCACCGGATCGGACTGGACCCCCTCCACAAAGGAGAGTGGGACATAGAAGAAAAAGAAAAGAAACGGCAGATCAACTGGTCTAAAAAGGGAGTCTATTTAAAGGCTAGAGTATACAAATGAGTTTTAAGGTGAGACTTAAATGCTTCTACTGAGGTGGCATCTCGAACTGTTACCGGGAGGGCATTCCAGAGTACTGGAGCCCGAAATGAAAAAGCTCTATAGCCCGCAGACTTTTTTTGGGCTTTGGGAATCACCAATAAGCCGGAGTCCTTTGAACGCAGATTTATTGCCGGGACATATGGTACAATACAATCGGCAAGATAGGATGGAGCTGGACCGTGTAGTATTTTATACGTAAGTAGTAAAACCTTAAAGTCACATCTTAAGTGCACAGGAAGCCAGTGCATGTGAGCCAGTACAGGCGTAATGTGATCAAACTTTCTTGTTCTTGTCAAAAGTCTAGCAGTGGCATTTTGTACCAACTGTAATCTTTTAATGCTAGACATGGGGAGACCCGAAAATAATACGTTACAGTAATCGAGGCGAGACGTAACAAACGCATGGATAATGATCTCAGCGTCTTTAGTGGACAGAATGGAGCGAATTTTAGCGATATTACGGAGATGAAAGAAGGCCGTTTTAGTAACGCTTTTAATGTGTGCCTCAAAGGAGAGAGTTGGGTCAAAGATAATACCCAGATTCTTTACCGTGTCGCCTTGTTTAATTGTTTGGTTGTCAAATGTTAGAGTTGTATTATTAAATAGAGTTCGGTGTCTAGCAGGACCGATAATCAGCATTTCCGTTTTTTTGGCGTTGAGTTGCAAAAAGTTAGCGGACATCCATTGTTTAATTTCATTAAGACACGCCTCCAGCTGACTACAATCCGGCGTGTTGGTCAGCTTTAGGGGCATGTAGAGTTGGGTGTCATCAGCATAACAGTGAAAGCTAACACCGTATTTGCGTATGATGTCACCTAGCGGCAGCATGTAGATGCTGAAGAGTGCAGGGCCAAGGACCGAACCCTGGGGAACTCCACACGTTACCTTAACGTAGTCCGAGGTCACATTGTTATGGGAGATACACTGCATCCTATCAGTAAGATAAGAGTTAAACCAAGACAGGGCTAAGTCTGACATACCAATTCGTGTTTTGATACATTCTAATAAAATATTATGATCGACGGTATCGAAAGCAGCGCTAAGATCGAGGAGCAGCAACAAAGATGACGCATCAGAATCCATCGTTAGCAATAGATCATTAGTCATTTTTGCGAGGGCTGTCTCCGTGGAGTGATTTGCCCTGAAACCGGATTGAAATGTTTCACATAGATTGTTAGACGCTAAGTGTTCATTTAACTGCTCCGCAACAATTTTTTCGAGGATTTTTGAAAAAAAGGGAAGGTGAGACACCGGTTTGGTAGTTTACCATGAGGTCAGGATCGAGGTTAGGTCTTTTAAGAAGAGGATGAATAACCGCTTTTTTGAATGCTAGGGGAACAGTGCCCGAGGAAAGTGATAAGTTTATAATATTTAGCACTGATGGACCTAATAATACAAAGAACTCCTTGATGAGTTTCCCAGGGAGAGGGTCAAGTAAACATGCTGTCTGTTTTATTCCATTTACACGCTGTAACAATTCCTCAAATGTTATTTCCTCAAAACGAGAGAAACTATTTTGGAGGGCAGTATCCGCCGTATATACCATCGTGTCAGTGTTAATAGAACCCAGTTGTAGCTGGGACGCATTGTCTTTAATCTCCTTTCTAATGACTTCAATTTTCTTACTAAAGAATTGCATAAAGTCATCAGCTGAGTGGGTGGAGCTACTGGAAGGAGTCCCTTGTTGGGTTAGCGATGCTACCGTACTAAACAAAAATTTAGGATCGTTTTTATTACGGTGGATGAGATTTGAGTAGTATTTAGCTTTAGCTAAGGTAAGCATGCGTTTATAAGTTATTAAACCATCACTCCATGCTTGATGGTGCACCTCAAGTTTAGTCGTGCGCCATTTGCGTTCCAGCTTTCTGCATAATAATTTCTGAGCTCTAGTTTCTTCTGTAAACCACGGGGTGCGCTTTTTTGGAGCCTTTTTTAACTTTAGCGGTGCTATGTTATCAATGGTTTTGCGCAGGGCGTCGTTAAAGTTGTTAGTGAGGTTATCAATAGAGCCCACATAATTTGGGAATGGTGCCATTACCGAGGGCAGTAGGTCAGCAAGAGTTGTCGTTGTGGCCGTATTAATGTTGCGGCTGCTATAGCAGTTATTATTATTATTAGTTTGACGAACATGCGTCTGAACCTCGAATTTTATAAGGTAATGATCGGACAATACTTTAGTACACGGGAGTATCGTAACTTTGGAAACGGTGATACCCCTGACAAGCACTAGGTCTATCGTATTACCGTTGCGATGCGTGGGTTCATTTATTATTTGTGTGAGACCACAGCTATCAATTATAGTCTGGAGCGCTACGCACGGTGGGTCCGGTGGGGTATTCATATGGATATTAAAGTCCCCCATTATGATTATATTATCGGCGTGTGTCACTAGATCAGCAATGAACTCTCAGAATTCATTGATAAAGTCCGAACAGGGCCCTGGGGGGCGGTAGATAACAGCCAGGTGTAGAGGCAGCGGTGTGACAGACCTCATAGTAAGCACCTCAAACGATTTATATTTATTATTTATGTTAGGACTAAGGTTAAAGTTTTCGTTGTATATTAATGCGACCCCCCCACCCCTTTTAAGCGGACGGGCAATATGCGCATGTGTAAAGTTAGGAGGACATGCCTCATTTAGCGCGAAAAAGTCGTTTGGTTTAAGCCAGGTTTCGCTGAGACCGATGACGTTAAGATTGTGGTCTCTGATAATATCATTAACTAACAACGTTTTGGGAGACAATGATCTTATGTTTAAAAAACCTATATTATAGGTAGTGGGCTGTTTTAGGGAATTTTTGTTCAAATTATCCGTAGTAGCAATATTAATAATGTTGTGTTTATTATGCCCAGTGCATTTAGTATAGTTACGACCATATCTAGGTGTTGATACGACGGGAATTTTCCGATTGTTTGATTGTTGCTTTGATAAACTGCAAGCATCATGGTTAGCCACCTCAGTAACGGGGATTTTCCGATTGTTTGTTTGTTGCTTTGATAAACTGCACGCATCATAGTTAGCCACCTCGGTAAAACACATGTCCAACTCTGAAACACTCAAAGCAGAAAAAACTTGTTCTAATTTAACTGACTCCTTACCCAGACCAGTAGTCTCGCATCTTTCATTTAAATCCGGCTTCAGGATGGAGGGAAGTGGTGTCCTGTGGGGATTAGCCTTCTGCTTTGTTTTTAGCCCCGCTCGACATCCGCTTTTCCGATCACACCGCTGGCGTCTGCTCCGTAGACGGCCCCCGCTGCTACTAGACTCCCCTGCTTCACAGGCCGCTGGATGTAGCCGCCGCAGCACTCCCGTGCTAGTCAGCACGTCCAGTACGCACGCGTCTATCAGTCCAAAGCGGCCCGATATGTCCATATCCAGAAGTGTCTGGTGGTCGTACGTGATCACGGAGTGACCACGATGCGAGCCAGCCATGAAGTCTGCAGAACTGTCCGGCATTTCCGCCAAATGTTCCATCTTTAGCAATACCTCCGCAATGTCGCAGCCCGTCCGGGCGCCACCATCTTGGGACCCAATGTCCAGTCATACTTAGTTCTAGCTATTAGGCTGTTCTAGTTTTCTTTTTTTTTATTATATTTTTATTATTATTATTTTCTTTTCTCAATACACAGCAGCACTTTGAGGTTGTTTGCTCAATGTAAAGGGCTTTTTACAAATAAAATGTATTATTACTATTATTATTATTATTTGTCTTCACTCAAACCAAAGAAGTTGATGTAAGATCCATTTCAACTTTGACCCGCGATAATCTCAACATGCCGCTTCAGTATATGTGGCCGTGAGCACCTGTGCCGTCCTTTATGTAAGGTGTTTGATGCCATCAAGTTCAGTTGCATCTATTAGGGGTGCACAAAAAAAATCCATTGACATCCGAATCACGATTAATATTCATCTTGATGGGAAATCGATTTCTTATTCAAAATCAATTTACTGCAGGGTGAAAAAAAATAAAAAAAATGGTGGAGGAGGAATTATGGTGTGGGGTTGCTTTTCTATACAGGTCTTTAATTTTTTATTTTTAAGGTCAAGGCAAGTGTTGCCTTATAGAAAAGCTCATATTTTAGGGCACCAAGGCAAACATTAATTTCTTTCTAGGCAGGGGCTACAAAAAATGTGTGTATGTGTGTGTGTGTGTGTGTGTGTGTGTGTGTGTGTATACTGACAGAAATAGATATCTGGATATATCCATATTTAAAAATGATTTATTTTCTTTAGTCATATTTGAAATAGCTAGTTTTCCATCTTGTACTCTTTTTATCTTTTCTTTATCTCATGACCGATGGTACACTGTAGACTACCTTGAGCTTGGAATGCAGGAGTAGCAGTACTCCTTCTTCCCATCTCTTTCTGTCTCCAGCAGAGGAAAACAATTTATACAAGTATTCGCTCTGAAGGGTGGGGACTAGTGGGATATTGAAAAAGACAAGACTTCCGTAGTGTTGTCAGATCAACTAGGCGATGCGAATTGAATGTGTTGTTTTTTTAGGTTGGTCTCTCCAAAGCTTTGGAATAAATAGCAAAATACCTATTCTGTTCTGGGTTATCTATTAAAATCAGCTTAGGTGTCACCAAAAGAACTTGGGATTGACCAGCAACTTAAATTCCCTCGGAGGAACATCTGGTCCAAACCCAACAATACCCACACTAGTATGTGAGAAAAAATTATCGAAAGTCAATACATTGAAATAGACTTGTTCTATTGTTCAACATTTGCAAAACAGTAAACAAATCCACATGGAATGAAAATAGACATTCTCGATACAGCAAATCTGTCAATATTTTACTGAACTGCAAGTCATTAAATTACTCAAGACTTGGTGACAGCAAGATTTATGTGCACATTTTATTTTGTGCCTAAAATAGATATATTTCCTGCTTAACTTAATACAAATAAACATATTTCTCTAACAGGGTCATGTCCTGCTTAACTTTAAAACAGAATAAATTCAGCGTGCAGCTTTATGATGGAGCGGGTCTCCAACGTCCATCACTGTGAAAAATCGCCGTGACAAAAAGAGAGGTGAGATATTTGTTTGCCTAACAAGACTGGCAACGTTTCAATTGTGCTCTATTTGTGACCGCCGTGTCCTCTCGGCAAGGTTATTGTCTTTTCGCCACGTTGTGTCATTTATCATTAAATAAAAGCGCCACACACACACAATCATAGCTCATTAAAGTGGAATAAATGACACGCCACTAATAGTTTGAAGGCGCATACCTCTCATCTCCGAGGGAAGGGTGCGAAGTGGATGGCCACCTGTACTCCACCTCGGACCAAGGTTTACTTTGTTCTTTAACGGAGCGCATAAACAAAATAATTGGCTTCGTTGGCCACTTTGATCCATCCATCCATTCATTTTCTACCGCTTAGGTACAGTTTTGCTCACAAGTTTACACACCTTGAGAGAATACAAGGAGGCACTTGAAGAAAAATGGGCTTCATGGTCCAGTGGCCAAAAACTTCAATTTTGGTCTCATTACTCCAAATGACTTTGTTCCAGAAGTTTTGAGGCTTGTCTCTGTGCTGTTTGGCTTAATGTAAGCGGGATACTTTGTGACATTTTGCAGGAATGGATTTCTTCTGGCGACTCGACCATGCAGCCCATTTTTCTTCAAATGCCACCTTATTGTGCATCTTGAAACAGCCACTCCACAATTTTTCGTGAGAGTCATGTATTTCAGTGGGCTTCACGGTGGAAGAGGGGTTAGTGTGTCTGCCTCACAATACAAAGGTCCTGCAGTCCTGGGTTCAAATCCAGGCTCGGATCTTTCTGTGTGGAGTTTGCGTGTCCTCCCCGTGAATGCGTGGGTTCCCTCCGGGTACTCCGGCTTCCTCCCACTTCCAAAGACATGCACCTGGGGATAGGTTGATTGGCAACACTAAATTGGCCCTAGGGTGTGAATGTGAGTGTGAATGTTGTCTGTCTATCTGTGTTGGCCCTGCGATGAGGTGGCGACCTGTCCAGGGTGTACCCCGCCTTCCGCCCGATTGTAGCTGAGATAGGCGCCAGCGCCCCCCGCGACCCCAAAAGGGAATAAGCGGTAGGAAATGGATGGATGTATTTCAGCTGAAGTTATTTAGGGACGGATGTCCCTTTGGGACAGAGGACCCTATTGAATTTCTAAGGTTTTATTATTATTATTATACCGCCGTCTCTTTGAGCTGTAATTTGACCCGCTTAACATGCTTCAAAACTCACCCAATGTGACACACACATCAGGACTGGCGGAGATTGCGATCTAATCAAAAAAACAAACCCCAAAACTCAAAATTGTGCTTTAGCGCCCCCTAGGAAGAAAACACAGACAAAACTGTCTGTAACTTCCAGTAGGAATGTTGTAGAAACATGAAACAAAAACCACCACGTAGGTCTCAGTTAGACCTATATTTCATCCACTGAGACCCCCCGGCTAAAATCAACAGGAAGTTAGCTATTTCCAAGTTGGCTAAAAAATGTCGCTATTTTTCAAACATTATCTCCTTTGAGACCGTTTGTTGTTTCGGCTTCAAATAAACACAGAAGAGAGATAGAACCATTCTAATTCAAAGTTAAGAAGTTTTAATTACTACCCCAGTTTGGATTTTATGAGCCCGCAAAGAACCTTCGCGCTGCTGCTGTTGTCACAAAATGGCGGCTTTCTGCTCAGAAAAAACTGTCGGACTGTCATACACACATGAAACAAAAACCTCAATGTAGGTCTCCCTAAGACCTATATTTAATTCACTGACTGCCCCCAACTAAAATCAACAGGAAGTTTGCTATTCCCACTCAAAATGGCGGCACCAAGGCGTCCTTATAAAATGCCGAAGCCACTTTACAACTGTTATTACTATGAGACTGATGTACAACACATGTGTATACAACTTTTTCTCTGCGTAATAATCCATCTTCTATCGCTTATCTGGGCTTGGGTCGCAGGGGCAGCAGTCAAAGCAGTCCCGTCCATCGCTGCTTGCAGCTTTAATTGTGGATTGTTCTTTGCATCTCAAACAGTGTTCCTGGCAGTTGTGGCTGAAATCTTGGCTGGTCAGGTTTGGTTTGTTTACAGTCGTGGTCAAAAGTTTACATACACTTGTAAAGAACATAATGTCATGGCTGTCTTGAGTTTCCAATCATTTCTACAACTTTTATTTTTTTTGTGATAGAGTGATTGGAGCGCATACTTGTTGGTCACAAAAAATATTGTTGAAGTTTGGTTCTTTTTTTTATTTATTTATGGGTCTACTGAAAATGTGACCAAATCTGCCGGGTCAAAAGTATACATACAGCAATGTTAATATTTGCTTACATGTCCCTTGGCAAGTTTCCCTGCAATAAGGCACTTTTGGTAGCCATCCATAAGCTTCCGGTAGAATTTTTGACCACTCCTCTTGACAAAATTGTTGCAATTCAGCTGAATTTGTTGTTGTTGTTTTTTTGACATGAACTTGTTTCTTCAGCATTGCCCACACGTTTAAGTCAGGACTTTGGGACGGCCATTGTAAAACCTTCATTTTAGCCATTCCATTACCACTTTTGACATCACATGGACAAATTTAAGACCTTCTGGAGGAAACTTCTTTGGTCAGATGAAACAAAAATGGAGCTGTTTGGCCACAATAACCAGCAATATGTTTGGAAGAGAAAAGGTGAGGCCTTTAATCCCAAGAACATAATACCTACCGTTAAGCATGGTGGTGGTAGTATTATACTCTGGTCCTGTTTTGCTGTCAATGGAACTGGTGCTTTACAGAGAGTAAATGGGACAATGAAAAAGGAGGGTTACCTCCAAATTCTTCAGGACAAACTAAAATTATCAGCCCGGAGGTTGGGTCTTGGACGCAGGTGGGTGCTCCAACAGGACAATAACCCCAAACACTCGTCAAAAGTGGTAAAATAATGCCTTAATCAGGCTGGAATGAATGTTTTAGATTGTAGTGGTGATGTGCCCTGTGGTAAATAAACACTACTATACTAGGTATCGATCGTGTCGACATTTGGATCGATCACCCCTGTTTTACATTGAAGCTTTTAGCTTCTTGTATGTAGTATGCTTAGCCATTCCCATTCCTCTGGTCCTCCAGTGATAATAATACTCACACCATTGGGTCTTCTTTGACATTTTGAAATAGATGAAAAACCGAAACTGTTCGGAACTTTTCGCAACAATTCCCGTCAACTAACTGTCCACTTGTTTACCTTTTTTTTTTGTATCAAGAGTTACTGCCTTCGACACTCCAAAGCTGTTTTTAACCGCACTTCTTATGCAAATAACGAAAAAAAAAAAAAAAAAAAAAAAAACATGTTACGCACTGTCGCCTGCAACACCTCACAACAACTTTTGTCCTTGCAGGGTTGGTTTTTTTTGTTGTTGTTGCTGCGTTTTTTTACTTTCTCTCCGTGCAGTGAAGAAAGAAAATGCAAAACTTTCCGGAACATTGTCTTGTCAACATGAGCAGAAAGTCTATTGTGTGTAAGCGAGCGTGTCCATGGGAGGTGAGGACCACACACACACACACACACACACACACACACACACACACACACACACACACACACACACACACACACACACACACACACAATAACAGACAGCAAACTTTAGTCTGCAGATTGCGCGCCGCTCATTTGCATATGACAGAGAAGCCACCAAGTAACGTCTGGTCACCCGTGGGGAGGAAAAAATACAACAAAAAAAAAAAAAGCGTTTTGAGAGACGTGTGTGGATTTCTCAGGCTTTTATGTCTGCGCCAGCGTTTCGTCCGAGGGGAAAAGCGGCGTGGTGACGAGAGCGACACGTCTTTGTGTGTCGGACAAAACACACGATGAAACCACACTAATGAAGAAAAACACTCTCGCTGGGTCGAACGTTCACTTTCTGCACGCAATACGTGACTACGCTACTTCTTGTGCATACTAAATATGTGGAATAAAATGATTGAAGAAGCCAAACAACTAAGAAGAGCCAGTAGAAGAAACAGTACAAGTACCCAATTTTTCGAACTATAAGGCGATTCATTTTCTCAAAAATGGCCTGTGCGCCTTATAACCTAATGTACAGTACGTATTAATTCTGGTTGCGCATACCGACCTCTAGACTATTTTATTTGGAACATAGCGTAATGGTAAGTGTGACCAGCAGGTGGCAGTCACACATAAGAGATACGCGTGGACTTCGGGCAGATGCCCCCTGTTCAATAAATGACTCGAGCAAGTACAGGTTAGTTAGTAAGCAAGACCAAAACGTTGATGTTTCATTGAGAAAAGGGAACACACATTTGTGAAATCTGCAGTCCTCTCCAAGGTTTCTCATAGTCATTCTCATTGACATCCCACTGGGTTGTTAGTTTTTCCTTGCCCTTATGTGGGATCTGAACCAAGGATGTCTTTGTGGCTTGTGCAGCCCTTTGAGACACTTGTGATTTAGGGCTATATAAATAAACATTGATTGATTGATTGATTGATTGATTGATTGATTGATTGATTGATTGATTGATTGATTGATTGATTGATTGATTGATTGATTGATTGAAGAAGTAGAAAAAGAAAATGTATGTTCTGTGATTAAAAAACGATTTACAATTATAAAAAAACATTTTCTTTAATTAAAAAATATTTCTAAGTATATATATATATATATATATATATATATATATATATATATACACACATTTTTAACATTTGGTTTAAAAAAACATTTACAAGTAAAGAAAAATGTTTTTCAATTAAAAAACGATTCATAAGTACACAAAAAAATTGCAAGTAAAAAAAAAAAGAACGCTAGTATAAAAACAATTTTCTGCAATTAAAAACACGATTTCATTTTCTCAAAAATGGACGGTGCGCCTTATAACTCACGTACGTATTAATTCTGGCTGCGCCTACCGACCTCTAGACTATTTTATTTGGAACATAGCTTAATGATAAGCGTGATCAGCAGGTGTCAGTCACACATAAGCGATACGCGTGGACTGCAGGCAGATGCCTCCTGTTCAATAAAAGATGCGAGCAAGTACAGGTTAGTTAGTAAGCAAGACCAACACGTTGATGTTTCATTGAGAACAGGGAACAAAAATCTATGAAAAAGTTGAAAAATAATATATATATATATATATATATATATATATATATATATATATATATGTAGATAAAAATGCAAGTAAAAAAATCTTTATCTGTTTTTTTTTTAAATGATTTGCAAGTGAAAATAATATTTTTCAATTAAAAAGCGATACATAAATATACAAAAAAATTGCAAGTTAAAATAAAAGAGAACGCTAATATAAAGACCCAATGTCATTTTCTCAAAAATGGACAGTGCGCCATACAACCCCGAATGCCTATTGTACGTATAAAACCCCCACAAAACTTTCAGGTTTCATGGAGAGTAGGGAACACAAATCTGTGAAGAAGTAGAAAAATAAAATGTCTTTTCTGCTCTGCCCCACTCTCCTGTGTGAAAGGCAGTCCACAAAGTTGTTTTTTCCTGGCCCCAAACGGAGCTCTCTCATAGAAGATTATTTCAAGATGAAAATGTTTTGCTCTTTTACATTTATGTACCTTTTCCCACCTTTTTACGGGGCGCAGCCCTAGTGGCGACCCATCAGTCTTCCTGTTCCGTATACCCTCATGGTAACAGTTAGAGGTGCTACCTCAGAAGAAGCATTTAAATCCCATCTTAAAACTCATTCGTATACTCTAGCCTTTAAATAGATCCCGTTTTTTAGACCAGTTGATCTGCCGTCTCTCTTTTCTGCTCTGCCCCACTCTCCTGTGGAAAGGCAGTCCACAAGGTTGTTGTTTTTTTTCTGGCCCCAAACTGAGCCCCCTCATAGAAGCTTATTTTAGGATCGACATTTTTTACTCTTTTACATTTTTTACTTTTTCACACCTTTTACGGGGGTCCGCCCTAATAGCGACCCATCAGTCTTCCTGTTCCGTATACCCTCCCGGTAACAGTTAGAGGTGCTACCTCAGTAGAAGCATTTAAATCCCATCTTAAAGCTAATTTGTATACTCAAGCCTTTAAATAGACCCCTTTTTAGACCAGTTGATCTGTCGTCTCTCTTTTCTGCTCTGCCCCAATCTCCTGTGTGGAAGGCAGTCCACAAGTTTTTTTTTTCCTGGCCCCAAACTGAGCCCCCTCACAGAAACTTATTTCAGGATCAACAATATTTACTCTTTTACATTTTTTATCTTTTCCGACCTTTTACATGTCGCTGCCCTAGTGGCGACCCATCAGTCTTCCTGTTCTGTATACCCTGTATTGATTGATTGAAAATGTTATTAGTAGATTTTACAGGACAGTACACATTCCGTACAATACACCACTAAATGGTAACACCCGAATAAGTTTTTCAACTTGTTTAATTTGGGGTCCATGGTATGAACGTAATATTGTTGTACTTAGTGCAATAACAATACAGTAGAAGTACAAAATAATAGGATGGGTCTTTATTTTCATTGCACAAGTAGAAAAAAAAACTTTGTTTTCAGCACAAACCCGTTCAAGATTAGACAAACAAACAGTGCACAAGGTTACAGAACAGGGACGCTTATGGGTCACCACAAGGCGCCCCGTGTAAGATGAGGAAAAAGATAAAACGCTGGGGAGGGACGAGTAAAAAAAAATACCATCTAGAATGGGCTCCTAAGGGGGCCCAGTCTGGAGTGGGAAAAAAACCTCCATAGCAAAGCACATAAACATATTACAACATATCTAGCAACAGAGGGAAGGGAGTGCGGGGTCATGGTGGTAGGATGCAGCTCTCAGGCGCTGACCATCCTATGGGATGATGAAAAAAATAATACACAAAACACAGGAAAATGCAGTTTTCAGTGATGAAATGGAGTTTTGCCTGCACGTCGCCTGCTGTCTCTGCATCCCGGGGTCTCGGCGCCATCCCCACGTGTGACCAAACTCATAGCGACCGCTCTTCCTTGTCATCCGACTGTTTGTTCTGCCAGAGTATTCTAAATTGTCTGTAAAATGAACATCCCGCCGCATGATTAATGTGCCGCGTTTGAGCTTTTATTAAACACGGTTCGCGAAAGATCCATTTAATTTAGTCCGCGGAGGTGCGTGATAGTCCGGAGCCTCGGCGGACGTTTCTTTAATCTGCCGTGATAAATGAGCTGCACTCTTGAGGAGGGAGCACTTTGGGAGCACCAACACGCCGTCTAAACAGATTAGCAAGACTTATGAGTAAATAGCGGCGGCGGGTTAGCGTTGAAAATAAATAAATGAATCGAAAAAATCCTTTTAGATGGAGCTTCCAGGAAGGAGAGTGAAGTAACGCGACACAATTGATGAGGAAGAAATGAATGAGATTTGGCTTTAAAATCCGTGTATCTCTGAGACTAAGGGCTGACCCATGGCAGAAACCAGGAGTGTCCAAACTTCATGACTTGGACGTAGCATTGAGCTAAAACTATATATATATACATATATATATATATATATATATATATATATATATATATATATATATATATATATATATATATATATATATATATATATATATATATATATATATATATATATATATATGTTTTCTCTGCATCCATCTCTCGCTCTCTCGCTCCCACTCCAGCTCCAACAACGTGTCTCATGCCCGCTGCTGCTAGTATATATTTTTCTTTTTTTCTTTTCTTTTCTTTAAAAAAAAATTATGAATCAATTTGAATTGGCACTATTAAGAATCGTAATCATGGTTGCATTTAGAAGGATTTTTAAAAATGTTCAAAAACATATATTTTTGGAAAAAAATATTATTAATAACATTTTAAATCAATTTAGAATCGGGAGGAATAAGAATAGCGATTCAGATGTGAATCTTTTTTTTTTTTTGCACCCTAGTAAGCATGCATTTTTTAGCATTTTAGCACTGTTAGCCTGCTAGAACGTGCAAGTGTTTTGCTTTCCAGCAAAATATTTTCTCTGCGTCCCATTCTCGCTCTCTCGCTCTCTCTCCCACTCCAGCTGCTAATAAAGGCGACAGGTGATTAGAGAACCAGGCCCACCTGGGCCATCTACTCACCTGTCGCTGTCTTCGAGGCCGGTCCTGGCACACCCGGTTCCGTGGCAGGCCTGCAGGCCACGCACCCTCCATATATATATATATATATATATATATATATTTATAAACAGTATATATTTATATATATATATATAAACAGTATATATATATATATATATATATATATATAAACAGTATATATATATATATATATATATATATAACATTTTTTTTGTTGTTGTTGTTGAAAAAAATAATCAATTTGAATAGGCTTTATTAAGAATCGTAATAATGGTTGCATGTAGAAGGCTTTATAAAAATGTTCAGAAACATATATATTTTAAAAAAATGCTTTTTGGAAAATTATAAAATAATTTGAAATCGGGATGACTTTTTGCCACTCAACCATGCAGCCCGTTTTTCTTCAAGTGCCTCCTTATATTCTCCCAAGGTGTGTAAACTTATAAGCACAACTGCATGTTGTCTTGTGACCGTGTGTGTTGACTTTTTGTGTGGGAAAGGTTGTTTGGATTGGGTCATATATAAAAATACTGTGATGTATACACTTCAAAGTGCAATTCATGGTCATTACCCTGAATTACCGGGATAGTCGAAAAGATGGAGGCACATTTACAGTAATTATACTGTCAAGATATTAACAATTAAGTTGGAGGCACATATACCTTATAGAATTTCCGCGGTTTTTTTTTGAGCCATGGCCTATAAGGCAGGTCGCGTAATTACGGCCTGGGATTCTGTCAAGAATGGAACATTTTTAAACTCGTCAGTTGTCAGAAAAGTACGACGAGGTTCCATTCCATTCGGTTTTCTATGCTGCTTGTCCTCATTGGAGTGGCGTGTATCCCGGAGCCTATCCGAGCTGACTTCAGGCGAGAGGCAGGTTTACATGGAAAAAAAAAAAAAAAGGTAAAAATATAATACATTTATTCGTGGCATCATCGGACATCGGGATCCCCCCGGGAAGAGCAGGACGAAGTGGCTGGGGAGAGGGAAGTCTGTGCTTCCCTGCTTAGGCTGCTGCCCCCGTGACCTGACCTCGGATAAGCGGAAGAAGATAAATGGATAGATCATTCGAAAATGCTACGTAGAAGTCTCACATAGAACATAACATTGATGCATTCAAGTACCCTTGAATAACAACTTTTATTATAATGATGATGTATTATTATCAAAATATACTGATGATATCCTTTACTTTAAGGACATATTTCAGCCTGAGGTTGCATTTATACAACAAACCGTTTTAAACATTAAAAGTACCCGTCAGGCTGGTCTGTGTCCCGACTTGATCCGAGACATGCGAAATGTGCCAACTCGTTCTCATAATTCTGGCCAGCTAGAATAATAATAAAAAAAAAAATGTTGCTCATCAAGCATTAAATGGCGCCATTAAAGGTCCAGAAGTTGTTCGTGGTAATTGTCACTCGTGGCATGTAACGAGCGTAATAACTATCCTATGAATTATCATCCGGAACTAAACGCCGCTGTTTGGATAAGAGGCTCCTCTCCCACCGCCAGCGATAATTACTGACATTGTAATCATTCATTAAGAAGTCGGTGAAGTGACACCGATGCAAAAAGTAACACAGCGATTCCACCCGCAAGGACACTTCATTAGGTACACAAAATAACAAATGCACAAGCCACTGATTAGGGACATTTTGAACTGTGATAGAAAGGTCTCAGGTTTGTTTTCATTGACGAAATAAATTTGCGAGTATAAAAGCAACTTTATGCAAGTTAAAAAAAAATTTGCAAGTTTAACGACACTTTTTTTCAATAAAAAAAAAAGAAATTGTAAAAATAAAGGCAATTTTCTGCAATTAAAAAAAATAACTATTTGCAATTATAAAAGCCATTACTTTTCAATCATAAAAATAAAGCTTTGCCAGCGTAAAAACTAGTTTTTGCAATTAAACGAATGGCAAGGTTAAAAAAAAGGTTTCTGCAAGTAAAATAAAAAAATAAAACTCTAAAGTTAAGAAAACGACAACTATTCTCTTTAATTATGAAGCAATTCAAAAGTACTTACATTTTTTTGCAATAAAAAACAATATTTTAAATAAACAAACAAAAAAAAAAAACATATATATCTATACATCTATATATATATATATATATATATATATATATATATATATATATATATATATATATATATATATATACATATATATATATATATATATACATATATATATATATATATTTTTTTTTTTTTCTTGATCGGAAAAAATCTAGTTCTAATGATTAAAACGATTTTCTGGAACTAAAAAAAAATGCAAATATAAAAGCCATTACATTCGCAAGTGTACAAAATATAGACTGAAATACCTTGTAATAAAACTTTTTGCAAGTTAAAAAAAACAATACCAAAGTTAAAAAACAATTATATTCCTTAATTTAAAAGCAATTCAAAAGTACATACAATTTTTTGGAAATAAAAAAAAAATATTTCAAATAAAAAAACAAAATAAAATAATAAAAAACAATATATATATATATATATATATATTTATATATATATATAAATATATACATATCTCGATATATATCTATATATATATATATATATATATATATATATATATATAGATATTAAAATGTCAAGATATATATAGATATATATATATATACATATACATATAGATATATATACATATATATATATATATATATATATATATATATATATATATATATATATATATATATATATACCTGGAATAAAAAAAGATTGACAAGATTCATAAGTATATAAAAAAATTGCAGGTAAAAAAAAAAAACATTCTCAAATATAAAAACACATTTCTTCAATTAAAAGAAACAATTTGCAAGTATAAAAGCAATTATTTTTCATTAAAAAAAAAATTTTGCTAGTGTGAAAACTATTAACTGCAATTAAAGGGATAGCAAGAATAAAAACAATTGTAGCAAGTAAAAAAAATTACAAATTTAAAAAAATTCAAAATAAAACATTTTATTTAATGAAAAAACATTCATTTACAAGTAATAAAAAAAGTGAATCAATTTAAAAGCAATTCCTAAGTATATAAAAAAATGCAAGTAAAAATACCCCGCAAGTATGCAATTAAAAACATGATTTGCAGGCAAAAAAAAACTGGTTTCTATAAGTAAAAAAAAACAAATTGCAAGTAAAAAATATGTATATTATGCTCGTAAAAAAACATCCGGAAGTATAAAAACAATTATCCTCAAGTAAACATTATTGCCAGTGATATCCCACCCTTTTTGCAAAGTTACGGGTTAACTTACAGGTTGAGATTGTTCCCCCTCTCATCTTCCTCCATCCCCACCCTGCTTCTTATTCTTCTTCGTTATTTTTGTAGCTTCGACGGCCTTAAATTGACTCAGCGGCACCACCTGTCGTCGTGGAGTGCAAATTACGGGTGTTGTCAGTGCAAAAGTGTGGAACGAGCAGAGTGGAATAATACTGGCAATTACTTTTTTGTTCTTTTTTTCTTTTTTGTCGTGAGTAAAAAACATTTGTGCGCGTTCGTGGACACACACACACACGCACACACACACTGGTTGTTGTGTTGTGGTTAATCACAGTGTTGATGCTGGCTGGCGTGTTGATTGGCATGAAGTTTTGTGTGCGTGGTCACAACAAATATTTAAGCAGGGATTGTTTGGCTCCTGTTTGACAGCACGTCGTCAGCCATGTTGTGTTTGTGTGTTGTTGCTTGTTGTCGCACCGATAGTTTGGATTTATTTGACGACATCCAATCTTTTTCGTTCTTCCATTCCTTTCTTTACATTCCATAACTTTTTCATGTTAAAAGAACAACGCAGTTTGACTTCATCCTCTCATCACAATCTCATCATTCGTTCATACTTTTCTCATCATGTTTTCATCAACCTCTCATTTTCATCACATTCTCCTCTTCCTCTCATTATCTCCCCATCATTCCTTTATCATTTTGTCATCATTTATTATCTCGCCATTTTCTTATCTCATCCTCCTCTTTTCATTCTCTCACTATACTCTCTCATCATTAGCTCACATTTTTATCATTTTCTTATCATTCTCTCATTTTTTATTCATTCTCACAACATCGCCTCATCATCCTTTTGCCAGTGTCTCATTATTTTCTAATCATGCTCTCGTCATCCTCTTATTTTATCTTGTCATCATTCTCTCATCATCCTCTCATTATTCTCTTGTCTTTTTCTTACTTTCTCATCTTCTTAACATTCTCTTATCATCTCCTCTTGCCATCTCATTATTCTCTTGCAATCATCCTCTTAACATTCTCTCATCATTTTTTCATCTTCTTGCCATCATCTCATTCACACGCTCTCATCATTTTCTTATCTTCTTTTCATCACCCCCTCGACCATCTCTCGTCATTTTCTCATTTTTTTGCCATCATCCTCTTGACATTCTCTCATCATTTCATCATGTTCTTTTCGTCGTCCCCTTGACCATTTTGTCATCATTTTCTCATCTTCTTGCCATCATTCTCTTGACACTCTCATCGTTTCTCATATTCTTGCTTTCATTCTCCTGCTTGACACTCTCTCATCATCTTTTCATCTTCTTGCCTTCATTCTCTTGACATTCTCTCATTATTTTCACAGTTTTTTGTCATCATCCTTTTGACAATTTCTCATATACTTGCCAGCATCCTCTTGACACTCATCATTTTCTCATATTCTTGCCATCATCTCATTGACACGCTCTCATAATTTTCTCATCTTTCCATCATACTCTTGAAATTCTCTCATCATTTTCTTATCATCATCCACTCGTCATTTTTTAATCCTCTTGCCATCATCATCTTGAGTTTCTCTCATCATTTTCTCGTTTTCTTGTCACCATCCTCATGACACTCATCATTTTCTCATGTTCTTGTCATCATCTTCTTGACACTCTATCGTCATGTTCTTGTCATCATCCCCTTGACATTCTCTCATCATTTTCTCATCTTCTTGTCATCATCTTCTTGACACTCGTCATTTTCTAATCCTCTTGCCATCATTCTCTTGACATTCTCTCATCATTTTCTCATCACCATCCTCTTGACACTCATCATTTTTTCATCTTGCCATCATCTTCTTGACATTCCCTCATCATTTTCTCATCTTTTTGTCATCATCCTCCTGACATGCTCTCATCATTTTCTCATCTTCTTGTCATCATTTTCTTGACAGTCATCATTTTCTAATCCTCTTGCCGTCATCCTATTGAGATCCTCTCATCATTTTCTCATTTTCCCGTCACCATCCTCTTGACACTCATCATTGTTCCATCTTGCCATCATGCTCTTGACATTCTCTAATCATTTTCTCATGTTCTTGTCATCACCCTCTTAACACTCATCATTTTCCAATCTTCTTGCCATCCCCTTCTTAACATTCTCTCATCATTTTCTCGTCAACTCGACACTCTCTCATCATTTTTCATCTTGCCAACATCCTCTTTACATTCTCTCATCATTTTCTAATTTTCTTGCCATCATATTCTTGACATTCTCTCAACATTTTCTCATTGTCTTGCCATTGACACTCATCATGTTCCTCATCTTCTTGCCTTCATCCATTTGACACTCGCTCATCATTTTCCCATCTTGCCATCAGCCTCTTGACATTCTCTCATGATTTTTTCATTTTCTTGTCACCATCTTCTTTACACTCATCATTTTCTAATCCTCTTGCCATCATCTTCTTGATATTATCTCATTATTTTTCTTGTCATCATCCTCGTGACACCCTCTCATCATTTTATCCTCTTGCAATCATCCTCTTGACATTCTCTAATCATTTTCTCATCTTCTTGTCATCATCCTCTTGACATCATCTCATAATTTTCTTGTTATCATCTTCTTGACACTCATCATTTTCCAATCCTATTGTCATCATCCCCTTGACATTCTCGTAATCATTTTCTCATTTTCTTCTCACCATCCTCTTGACATTCATAATTTTCTCGTCTTCTCGACACTCTCTCAGCATTTTCTCCTCTTGCCAACATCCTCTTTACATTCTCTCATAATTTTCTAATATTCTTGCCATAATACTCTTGACATTCTCTCAACATTTTGTCATTGTCTTGCCATCATCCCATTGACACTCATCATTTTCCTCATCTTCTTGCCTTCATCCATTTGACACTCGCTCATCATTTTCCCATCATGCCATCAGCCTCTTTACATTCTCTCATCATTTTCTCATTTTCTTGTCAGCATCTTCTTTACACTCATCATTTTCTAATCCTTTTGCCATCATCCTCTTGACATTATCTCATTATTTTTCTTGTCATCATCCTCGTGACACCCTCTCATCATTTTATCCTCTTGCAATCATCCTCTTGACATTCTCTAATCATTTTCTCATCTTCTTGTCATCATCCTCTTGACATCATCTCATCATTTTCTTGTTATTATCTTCTTGACACTCATCATTTTCTAATCCTCTTGCCATCATCCCCTTGACATTCTCGTAATCATTTTCTCATTTTCTTCACACCATCCTCTTGACACTCATCATTTTCTCGTCTTCTCGACACTCTCTCATCATTTTCTTATCTTGCCAACATCCTCTTTACATTCTCTCATAATTTTCAAATTTTTTTGCCATACTACTCTTGACATTCTCTCAACATTTTCTCATCGTCTTGCCATCATCCTCTTGACACTCATCATTCTGCTCATCTTTTTGCCTTCATCCATTTGACACTCACTCATCATTTTCCCATCTTGCCATTATCCTCTTGACATTCTCTCATGATTTTCTCATTTTCTTGTTACCATCCTCTTTACATTCATCATTTTCTAATCCTCTTGCCATCATCCTCTTGACATTATCTCATAATTTTTTTCATCATCCTTTTGACACCCTCTCATCATTTTCTCATCACCATCCTCTTGACACTCATCATTTTTTCATCTTGCCATCATCGTCTTGACATTCCCTCATCATTTTCTCATCTTTTTGTCATCATCCTCTTGACATGCTCTCATCATTTTCTCATCTTCTTCTCATCATATTCTTGACAGTCATCATTTTCTAATCCTCTTGCCATCATCCTCTTGACATTATCTCATCATTTTTGTTGTCATCCTCCTCTTGACACCCTCTCATCATTTTCTCCTCTTGCAATCATCCTTTTGACATTCTCTTATCATTTTCCCGTCACCATCCTCTTGGCACTCATCATTGTTTCATCTTGCCATCATCCTCTTGACATTCTCTCATCATTTTCTCATGTTCTTGTCAACACCTTCTTGACATTCCCTCATCATTTTCTTGTCATCATCCTCTTGACACTCATCATTTTCTCGTCTTCTCCACACTCTCTCATCATTTTCTCATTTTGCCAACATCCTCTTTACATTCTCTCATAATTTTCTAATCCTCTTGCCATAATCCTTCTTGACATTCTCTCAACATTTTCTCATTGTCTTGCCATCACCCTATTGACACTCATCATTTGCCTGATCTTCTTGCCTTCATCCACTTAAGACTAGCTCATCCCTTTCCCATCTTTTTTCCATCATCCTCTTGACATTATCTCATTATTTTCTTGTCATCATCCTCTTGATACCCTCTCATAATTTTTTCCTTTTGCAATCATTCTCTTGACATTCTCTCATCATTTTCTCATCTTCTTGTCATCATCCCCTTGACATTCTTTTAATCATCTCATCATTTTCTTTTCACCATCCTCTTGACACTCATCATTTTCTTGTCTTCTCGACACTCTCTCATCATTTTCTCATCTTGCCAACATCCTCTTGACATTCTCTCAAATTTTCCTCATTGTTTTGCCATCGTCCGATTGAAGCTCATCATTTTGCTCATCTTCTTGCCGTCATCTTCCTGACATTCTCTCATCATTTTCTCATTTTCTTGTCACCATCCTCTTTACACTCATCATTTTCTAATCCTCTTGCCATCATCCTCTTGACATTATCTCATTATTTTTCTTGTCATCCTCTTCTTGACACCCTCTCATCATTTTCTCCTCTTGCAATCATCCTCTTGGCATTCTCTCATCATTTTCTCATCTTCTTGTCATCATCCTCTTGACATTATCTCATCATTTTCTTGTCACCATCCTCTTTACACTCATCATTTTCTAATCCTCTTGCCATCATCCTCTTGACATTATCTCATTCTTTTTCTTGTCATCCTCTTCTTGACACCCTCTCATCCTTTTCTCCTCTTGCAATCATCCTCTTGACATTCTCTCATTATTTTCTCATCTTCGTGTCATCATCCTCTTGACATCATCTCATCATTTTCTTGTTATCATCTTCAGGACACTCATCATTTTCTAATCCTCTTTCCATCATCCTCTTGACATTCTCGTAACCATTTTCTCATTTTCTTCTCACCGTCCTCTTGACACTCATCATTTTCTCATCTCCGTGTTGTGGTCCTCTCATCAACCCGGTTGCGGAAAGACGCTGACTCGGCTCCTCTGTCAGTTACCCACACGGAACCCATGGTCCACGTGGGAGACGACGACCAATACCCACCGCGTGAATGCTTTCTGAATCAAAAATAGCAAAAGTCAATCAATTCCTGCTCTGTCGTCAAACAAAAACATGAGAAAATGCCGCGTAATTTCTCATGACACAAACCAAATGGCTCTTTTTTGTACTTTTCTGCTGATGATGCAAATGGGGTGATGACATCATCTCATAACTTGTAAGTGTGTGTGTGGGGAGCATCTCATCTTCTTGTCTCATCATCCTATCATGGACCTCATGCTGTCAAGTGGAAAAACACCAAAAAATAAACCGGAATGGGTTCTGGCTTTGGTGAAATGGTTCCCACACACACACACACACACACACACACACACACACACACACACACTCATACACACACACATGCAAGTGAAACTGTGT
Source organism: Nerophis ophidion (assembly GCF_033978795.1). Classification (NCBI taxonomy): domain Eukaryota; kingdom Metazoa; phylum Chordata; class Actinopteri; order Syngnathiformes; family Syngnathidae; genus Nerophis; species Nerophis ophidion. The sequence continues at coordinate 60,036,694 of NC_084619.1, read as the reverse complement.
GTGTGTGTGTGGGTGTGTGTTGAAGGTGTTTTGCTGCGCTTGACAACAACAATGATCAGAAGTCTCCTTGAGAGGGCTCGCTAAGAAGGTGAGCTGTCCCCTCCACTAAAAGCACTCATTACTCAACTCAGTCGCTGCATGAATGACCACCCAGTGCCTGCTGCCCCTTCACTGCACATGGACCTCTACGCCTAGGTGTGTGTGTGTGTGTGTGTGTGTGTGTGTGTGTGTGTGTGTGTGTTCATGTATTTCTACCCTTCTTGAGGCATCAACAAGGACAAGTACCTTCCATATAAGGAGGTGTGAACAAGTTAGGACAGAAATCATGGTCCCAATAAGGGAAAACCATTGCATCTAAATACTAGAGTCCGTGAACATTGCTCCAAAGTCAGGATTTTTTTTGGTTGATTTAATGTGCATAAAAAAGTAAACATTGACAGGTGCAAATGTAGCAATATATGATAAAAACAAGCTAAAGAAGGACTTCCCTAGTTTTCCTCGGTAAAAATAAAAAACGCCAGGTGAACAGCGGATTTTACAACTTCCGGTGCTGACGTAAGACAACCCACATGTGACCTTAGGATGAACAAATACAAACCTCGTTTCCATATGAGTCGGGAAATTGTGTTAGATGTAAATATAAACGGAATACAATGATTTGCAAATCAATTTCAACCCATATTCAGTTGAATATGCTACAAAGACAACATATTTGATGTTCAAACTCATAAACTTTTTTTTTTTTTCCGCAAATAATCTTTAACTTTAGAATTTGATTCCATCAGCGCGTGACAAAGAAGCTGGGAAAGGTGGCAATAAATACTGATAAAGTTGAGGAATCCTCATCAAACACTTATTTGGAACATCCCACAGGTGTGCAGGCTAATTGGGAACAGGTGGATGCCTTGATTGGGTATAAAAATAGCTTCCCAAAAAATGCTCAGTCTTTCACAAGAAAGGATGGGGCGAGGTACACCCCCAATCAGTGGCCTAGTGGTTAGAGTGTCCGCCCTGAGATTGGTAGGTCGTGAGTTCAAATCCCGGCCGAGTCATACCAAAGACTATAAAAATGGGACCCATTACCTCCCTATTTGGCACTCTGCATTAAATTGTTGGAATTGGGGGTTAAATCACCATAAATGATTCCTGGCCGTGGCACCGCTGCTGCCCACTGCTCCCCTCACCTCCCAGGAGGTGATCAAGAGTGATGTGTCAAATGCAGGGAATAATTTCGCCACGTATAGTATGTGTGTGACTATCATTGGTACTTTAACTACTTTAACTTAACTTTGTCCACAACTGCGTGAGCAAATAGTCAAACAGTTTAAGAACAACATTTTTCAAAGTGCAATTGCAAGAAATTTAGGGATTTCAACATCTACGCTCCATAATATAATCAAAAGGTTCGGAGAATCTGGAGAAATCACTCCACGTAAGCGGCATGGCCGGAAACCAACATTGAATGACCGTGACCTTTGATTCCTCAGACAGCACTGTATCAAAAAAACGACATCAATCTCTAAAGGATATCACCACATGGGCAAAGGAACACTTCAGAAAACCAATGTGACTAAATACAGTTTGTCGCTACATCTGTAAGTGCAAGATAAAGCTCTACTATGCAAAGCGAAAGCCATTTATCAACAACATCCAGAAACGCCGCCGGCTTCTCCGGGCCCAAGATCATCTAAGATGGACTGATGCAAAGTGGAAAAGTGTTCTGTGGTCTGACGAGACCACATTTGAATTTGTTTTGGAGATATTCGACATTATGTCATCCAGACCAAAGGAGGGGCGTACCATCCAGACTGTTATCGACGCAAAGTTCAAAAGCCAGCATCTGTGATGGTATGGGGGTGCATTAGTGCCCAAGGCATGGGTAACTTACACATCTGGGAAGGTACCATTCATGCTAAAAGGTACATACAGGTTATGGAACAACATATGCTGCCATCCAAGCGCCGTCTTTTTCATGGACGCCCCTGCTCATTTCAGCAAGACAATGCCAAGCCACATTCAACACATGTTACAACAGCGTGGCTTCGTAAAAAAAGAGTGCGGGTAATTTCCTGGCCCGTCTGCAGTCCAGACCTGTCTCCCATCGAATGTGTGGCGCATTATGAATCGTATAATAAGACAGCAGAGACCCCGGACTGTTGAACGACTGAAGCTCTACATAAAACAATTAGTTTCCTCAGTTCCCAAACGTTTATTGAGTGTTGTAAAAAGAAAAGGTGATGTAACACAGTGGTGAACATGCCCTTTCCCAACTACTTGAGCGCCCGTTGCAGCCATGAAATTCTTAGTTAATTGTTATTTGCAAACAAAATAAAAAAAAATAAGAGTTTGAACATCAAATATGTTGTCTTTGTAGCATATTCAACTAAATATGGGTTGAAAAGGATTTGCCAATCATTGTTTTCCGTTTATATTTACATCTAACACAATTTCCCAACTCATATGGAAACGGGGTTTGTAGCATGAAGCAGGTAGCATTATCATGTAGCATGAATTTGGTAGCATGTTGCAATTATCATGTAGCTTGAAGCTAGTAGCATGTAGCATTTATTATGCAGCATTAAGGTGGTAGCATTTAGCATCTATCATTGAGCATGACACTGGTAGCATGTAGCACGAAGCAGGTAGCATGTAGCATTTAACATGTAGCATGAAGCTGGTAACAGCCATCATTTATCATGAAGCTTGACACTGGTAGCATGTAGCATTTAGCATTAAACTAGTAGCATGTAGCTTTTATTATGTAGCTTGAAGCTGGTAGCATGTAGCATTTATCATGTAGCATGAAGTTGGTTGCCCATCCATCCATCCATTTTCTACCGCTTATTCCTTTTGGGGTCGCGGGGAGCGCTGGTGATTAACTCAGCTACAATCAGGCGGAAGGCGGTGTACACCCTGGACAAGTCGCCACCTCGGAAGCTCGTAGCATGTAGCATGTAGCATTCATCATGTAGCATGAAGCTGGTAGCATGTATAATGTATTTAAGTTAGGAAAGTAAGTATTACCTGGTAGTCAGCATCAAAGTGGCGTTGTGAGGAGGGAAGCAAGAGAGAGTCATGCATTATTCAGGGTGTGTTGGTGGTGGTGAGCTCAATGAGGAGCGCGGTGATGGAGGACTTCAGCGCAGCTCAGTCGATACTTTGAGTCGCAGAGGAAGATGAAGATTTACTCTCTGATTTAATGAAACGTGTCAGCGGATTAGCGGCGAGAAGACCGCCGCATGCCGTGATTATCATCGCGAGGTGCCAACTGACACCGGCTGATGTGCGGCCATTGGAAAAAAAAAGAACCAGCTAAGTTGACAATCGATGCCGCCGGCGACGTCGGCGTGATGCGACCGTGACGCCGCCCGGATCGATACCTCGATGAAAGATGGCTTCTGAGGATGAATATTCGATATCTGCTGTCAAGTCTTTAGGACTTTCTTTTGAAAAGACGTTGATGCACGCTGGCACGCAGTCTGAGTGTTGCGGAGAACTAAAACACCAGTCAAAGATCAAAGTTTCAAACACTGATAACATCTATTAAACAGACAAGAAGCAAGGAATCATGCAGAGACAGTGTTCAATTTAGCTCATGAGGAGAACGCATGGTACTGCGCACTTAGTCACAGTCTCGCCCTACGCTCTAAGGTACAGCTCCCGCATCCTTCTATTTATTCAGGAGTTCCCCAGTCAACATTACTGAGGCCGCCTCTAAAAGGTAGTTGTAAAGAACATAATGTCATGGCCGTATAATAAGGCGCTTTTGGTAGCCTTCCACAAGCTTCTGCTTGAATTTGTGACCACTCCTCTTGACAAAATTGGTGCAGTTCAGCTAAATGTGTTGCTTTTCTGACATGGACTTGTTTCTTCAGCATTACCCTCATGTCAGGACTTTAGGAAGCCCATTCTAGAAACCTTCATTCTCGCCTGATTTAGTGTAAGGTTCATCTATTAAACAGATAAGATGCAAGGAATCATGCAGAGACAGAGTTCAATTTAGCTCATGAGGAGAACGCATGGCGCTGCGCACTTAGTCACAGTCTCGCCCTACGCCATAAGGTACAGCTCCCACATCCTTCTATTTATTCAGGAGTTCCCCAGTCAACATTACTGAGGCCGCCTCTAAAAGGTAGTTGTAAAGAACATAATGTCATGGCTGTATAATAAGGCGCTTTTGGTAGCCTTCCACAAGCTTCTGCTTGAATTTGTGACCACTCCTCTTGACAAAATTGGTGCAGTTCAGCTAAGTGTGTTGCTTTTCTGACATGGACTTGTTTCTTCAGTATTACCCTCATGTCAAGACTTTGGGAAGGCCATTCAAAATAACCTTCATTCTAGTCTGATTTAGTGTCAGGTCCATCTATTAAACAGACAAGATGCAAGGAATCATGCAGAGCCAGAGTTCAATTCAGCTCATGAGGAGAACGCATGGCACTGCACACTTAGTCACAATCTCGCCCTACGCTCTAAGGTACATCTCCCGCATCCCTCTATTTATTCAGGAGTTCTCCAGTCAACATCACTGAGGCTGCCTCTAAAACGTAGTTGTAAAGAACATAATGTCATGGCTGTATAATACTGTGCTTTTGATATCAATCAATCAATCAATGTTTATTTATATAGCCCCAAATCACAAATGTCTCAAAGGACTGCACAAATCATTACGACTACAACATCCTCGGAAGAACCCACAATAGCCATCCACAAGATTCTGGCAAGATTCTGCTTGAATTTGTGACCACTCCTCTTGACAAAATTGGTGCAGTTCAGCTAAATGTGTTGCTTTTCTGACATGGACTTGTTTCTTCAGCATTACCCTCATGGCCGGACTTTGGGAAGGCCATTTTAAAAACCTTCATTCTAGCCCTCATGACATCTATTTAAACAGACAAGAACCAAAGAATAATGCAGAGACGGTGATCTATTTAGCTCATGAGGGGAAGGCATGGAGCTGTGCACTTAGTCACAGTCTCGCCCTACGCTCTAAGGTACAGCTCTTGTGTTCCTCTATTTATTCAGGAGTTCCCCAGTAATATATGACATGTTGCACAAGCAAATATTCAGATTAGGGTGCTTCAAATATGACCTAGTATCAGCCCAGGGACAATACACTTTTTAATATCAATTCATCTATTGTAATCCCCATCTTCTTTTTTAGATACTGTGTGTTATTATACACCTGACCCCCATCAGCGCCCCCTGCTGCTCACACGGCATCCCTTGCCCGGTCAGCAGTAACAAAAAGATGATACATGTCGTCAGCCGGGTGTGTTTATGGGCGATGTTGGAGTTCGCACAGAAGCGTCCCGGCGGAGATCAACATATAAATGAGATTTCTGATGGCGATACTTAACGACTTAAGCAAGCGTCTGCCGGCGGCGCTGGATTCTTGATGAAGCCGCGACAAAAGTGCTGAGGGGAAGTCAGCAAGGAAAAACAACCAAACTGTAGCGGGACACAAAAGGTGAAAAAAGGGAGAAAATCAGCAGTTTGCTGATATTCATACTTTGATTGTCAAAAATGTTCGATATTTTTAACCTGTAATTTAAATTTCTTTTCATCATTGTTTTTTTTCTTCATATATATATATATATATATATATATATATTTTTTTTTTACTTTTGCTTAAATTACAAAGTTTAGAACTATATCATTAGTATTCCTGCTTTAGGTGCACTTGCTTTCAGGGGAGGAGCCACACGTCCATGTTTCGATACAAAAACACAAAACATTGATTGTTATGATCATCCTTTGATTGTCAACAATGTTTGATAATACCCATCCATCCATTTTCTACCGTTTGTCCATTTTGTGGTTGCAGGGAGGCTTTTCTACCTGCAAAAATGCTTCTGATATTCTGTCCATTATGTCACGCCCATGGGATCATGTTTTGTTTTTGATGGCTTTATTTGTTGGACACTCAGTTCCTGTTCCTGCACATCCTTGTTTTCTTTGTTACCATGCCAACTCATTAGTTTTCACCTTGTCTTCATGTCGCGCCCCTGTCTTCATGTCTCACACCTGTTTGCACTTATCATGTTCATTATTCAAACCTGTAGTTGCCAGGTGGTCATCTCGGTTGGTAGAGTGGCCGTGCCAGCAACTTGAGGGTTGCAAGTTCGATTCCCGCTTCCGCCATCCTAGTCATTGCCGTTGTGTCCTTGGGCAAGACACTTTACCCATCTGCTCCCAGTGCCACCCACACTGGTTTAAATGTAACTTAGAGATTGGGTTTCACTATGTAAAGCGCTTTGAGTCACTAGAGAAAAGCGCTATATGAATATAATTCACATACCTCAACTGCCTTCAGGCCAAGGTATGCCTGCTAATCTCTCTGCCCATAGTTTCCCTCCTGTTCATGCCAAGTAAGTTTTTGGTTTTGTTATGTCACAGTTGTTGAGTTTTGTTTTTGTCTATATTCATGCCATAGTGCTAGCTTTGTTTTCTAGTCAAGTTTGTTCCCCGCCCTCGTGCGCGCCTTTTGTTTGCTTCCTTTGTTTGTAGTTTGTTAGTATGAATACATTTGTTCTTACATTCACGTCTCGTTCGTGCCAATTTTCCTTTGCATCGGAAAAACAATCTACGCCCAAGTCCTGACACATTACAAGTTTTTGGTGATCATATTGCTGCATGGCAATGTTTTAACCTTCTCTATTAACGAATACAATGCAATATCCCGCCTGCTAGTCATTGTGTAATTGAATGTTATAAAAGAATGTACACAAAATTGCAACGAGCCATAAAAAAAACACCGGATCTGACGTGAATTTAAATTCCAAAGTTAACAACCTGAGGGGCGTCGGCGTCCACACCGCACTGACGACTCACACGCCTACATGCACGCAAAAAAAAACAGATGACTTGTCACCGCTCTTCCACAGGAAGTGCGTCTTCATTAGCCACCAATCAAAATCCAATTACAGACGCTATCTTGCCACATTAGGGCGCTGGCTTTAAAAAACGATACGGCGGCTGGGGTGTATTTCCAATCAGGCCCAGACTTTAATTAGCAGGAAAACGTGAGCGCCAGCTAGAACGTGCCTCTCAGACGCCAATTAGCCCTGCGACGCTCCATCCCGCCGCCGCAGAGGAAAAGCTCGGGATGGACGGTCCGCTACGAAAGATAAGCCGTTCATCCCGGGTGACAGCTCATCAGTCGGGGGTTGCTTGTTAGTCGTTAGTCGGCAAGAGGGTTTCTTGACTCAGCCCGTCAGGTGCCAGGTGAGCCCTGCAGCGGATCATCAAGGCCTCAACGGCGTCCTCGTGACATCAACGCCAGCCACTAGAGGGCGAAAACACATCATGTTGCATAGTTTCACAGACCGCCTTCAAGCCGCTTTCTGACTGTCTCTGCAGGATGCGCCGTTTTGTGGGCGGGTCTTACTCACGTGCCTCCACTTTGACTTTGTCTTCTCCCCGTCAGCCATGTTGTAGTTTTTAGCACTTCCATAGCGTGTCTACTGACAGATATAAGTGAGAACTATACACCGCTTTGCAACAGGAATGGCAACAGCGGGGGGATGCATGGGCATGTACGAGCCAGTCTGCCCCACGACAAGAGGATAGTGAAGAATTATTGAATAATAATAATGATAATAGATTTTATTTGTAAAAAAGCACTTTACATTGAGCAAACAACCTCAAAGGGATACAGTGTATTAAAATAATAATAATAAAAAGGTAATACAAATAAATAAAAATAAAATCTAGAACAGCCTAAAAGCTAGAACCAATATGCATATATATATATAAAAAGTTTTTTTTTAATTTTTTTAAAGAAGGGTTGTGAAGCCTTTTTAAAAGCATCCACAGTCTGTAGATGTTTTGACTCATATTAAGCCTGACTTAAGCAACGCTCTTTGGGTAAATATCCACCACATACAAATAATCCGCTGAGGTCACATTTCGGGAAAAAAAAAAAAACGTCACTGTACAGGTTGCCCTCTAGTGGGTTCTTCGGACCACCACAACCTGCCAGGACAGCCCGGAATTCAGGGTATAACACAGATTTAGTTTAAGAAATAGCAATAGGCTTCTGCTTCATGAGCACCTCCAACTCCAACTGCCTGTCCCAATCCCGGCTGCTGCTAATAAAGGCGACAGGTTATTGGATAACAAGGCCCACCTGAGCAATCTACTCACGGGTCCTGGCACACCCCGTTACACAACAGGCCCTCAGGCCACGCCCCCCCCCTCTACAGTCACAAATTGGGACGGATTGACTGTCACTGTGCAATAAAGTCTAAAATTAATTCAAGCTACGGGCCGCGCTGAACTTCAGGGTTTACGTGAGTATTATATAATAATATAATATATCAGTATACATTATATACAGTATATATAATATGTAAATATTACATATATGTTATATTTTACATTGCTACTATGGTAGATTTTTACTCTACATAATAACTGGTTTTGATCGTTTTGCTTTCACGCAATTGGACTTCCGGTTCCGGGTCAACGTGAATGACTGCTCGCCGACTGCTCTTGTTGCAAAAAAGCTAAGTATCGTTCTATCTGTGTGATTTTAACTGTTTTGCAGCTTTATTTACAACTTATCGAACATATTTAATAGTTCCATTTAACTTGCAAATCACCCGATCTCTGTCTCACCACTCCGCCCTCAGCTAGCTAGCTGCTAAGCTAACGAGGCTAGCGGAGAAAGGCAGCGCCGGTCTGAAGGAAGCTTCTCCCCCGCCACCGTGACCACCACTTCCCGAAGACAGCTGGCACCCCACTCGGCGACGGAAAGTTTCTGTGAGTATGGCTTCCTGCGCTTCGTGCACTTTACTCATGGATAGGTTGGCTTTGCTAGAGAGCCGTGTCCGCCAGTTAGAGCAGTGTAATTTCGTAACTTTAGATGTTGCGGACACATCTGCTAGCGTTAGCTGTAGCGAGCTAACTAGCCCAGCTTGTAGCAGCCCTAATCGGCCTACAAGCTACGGTGTACCGGTTGAGACGCATAATAGATTTAGCCCTTTAGCTAGTCCTACACCCCAGTCTACCGGGCACCACACTTTTGTCATAGGGGACTCCATCACCCGAAACATAAAGCTTAGCAAACCAGCCACAATTAAGTGTATTCCCGGGGGCAGAGCACCTGACATTGAAGCTAATCTTAGGGAGCTAACTCGCAACAGGTCTAGTAAACACGTACGGCAGGCTAACCGCACCACTAGTTATGCGAATATAGTAATACACGTTGGCTCCAATGACGTTAGGATGAGACAATCAGAGATTACAAAGAGAAACATAGCCAGGGCTTGTAATCTCGCCAGAAAGATGTCCAGGCATCGAGTAACTGTCTCTGGCCCCCTGCCTGGGAGAGGCAATGATGAGAGATATAGCAGATTAGTCTCTCTTAACAGGTGGCTGGATAGCTTCTGCAGACAACAGGGATTTACGTTTATTGATAATTGGCCCTCTTTCTGGGGAAAACCTGGCTTGCTGAGGAGAGACGGCCTTCACCCTAACCAGGAAGGCGCTATCCTCTTGTCTCGGAACATAGACTTCGCATTGAGCCACATTTGACTAACTGCACTAGAGCAAGCCCGGTCACAGGCAATTACAGAGCCTGCTAGCCTGGGTATGGAGTCAGTTAAGTTAGAACTAGCCAGCGCCAGGCTGGATGATCCCTGTACACATAGCAATTTTCGTAGAATAATACACAACTCACAAAATGTTTTTTCTACTGTGTCTATGACTACGTCAGAGTTAGACATGCGCTCTACTGAGGTGGCAAATTATGATGCGTTCAGTTTATCGCAGCGCCAAGTAGACAATCTGAAAATTCCCGTCATATCAATTCCTAGATATGGTCGTAATTATTTTAAGTACACTGCGCATAATAAACGTAACATTATTAATATTGCTACGACGGATAATTTCATCAACAACTCCTTAAAACAGCCCACTACCTATAATATGGGCTTTCTAAACATCAGATCTTTGTCTCCCAAAACGTTATTAGTCAATGAGGTCATTAGAGAAAACAACCTTAACGTCATCGGTCTTAGCGAAACCTGGCTTAAACCAGACGACTTTTTTGCGATAAATGAGGCATCCCCTCCTAACTATACGAATGCGCATATTGCCCGTCACCTCAAAAGGGGAGGGGGTGTCGCACTAATATACAACGAAAACTTTAACTTTAGTCCTAACTTAAATAATAAATATAAATCGTTTGAGGTGCTTTCTATGAAGTCTGCCACACCTCTGCCTCTGTGCCTGGCCGTTATCTACCGCCCCCCAGGGCCCTATTCGGACTTTATTAGTGAATTCTCAGAGTTTGTTGCTGATCTAGTGACGCACGCCGATAATATAATTATAATGGGGGACTTTAATATCCATATGAATACCCCATTGGACCCACCGTGCGTGGCGCTCCAGACTATAATTGATAGCTGTGGTCTTACACAAATAATAAATGAACCGACGCATCGCAGCGGCAATACGATAGACCTAGTGCTTGTCAGAGGTATCACCGTCTCCAAAGTTATGATACTCCCGTATACTAAAGTAATGTCCGATCATTACCTTATAAAATTCGAAGTTCAGACTCATGTTCGGCAAGCTAATAAGAATAATAACTGCTATAGCAGCCGCAACATTAATGCTGCCACAACGACGACTCTTGCGGACCTACTGCCCTCGGTAATGGCACCGTTCCCAAAGTATGTGGGCTCTATTGATAACCTCACTAACAACTTTAACAACGCCCTGCGCGAAACCATTGATAGTATAGCACTGCTGGAGTTAAAAAAGGCTCCAAAAAGGCGTACGCCATGGTTTACTGAAGAAACTAGAGCTCAGAAATTATTATGTAGAAAGCTGGAACGCAAATGGCGCACGACTAAACTTGAGGTGCACCATCAAGCATGGAGTGATAGTTTAATAACTTATAAACGCATGCTTACCTTAGCTAAAACTAATTATTACTCAAATCTCATCCGCATTAATAAAAACGATCCAAAATTTTTGTTTAGTACTGTAGCATCGCTAACCCAACAAGGGACTCCTTCCAGTAGCTCCACCCATTCGGCAGATGACTTTATGAAGTTCTTTAATAAGAAAATTGAACTTATTAGAAAGGAGATTAAAGACAATGCGTCCCAGCTACAACGGGGTTATAGTAACACAGATACGATTGTATATACGGCGGATACTGCAAATATCCAAAATAGTTTCTCTCGTTTTGATGAAATAACATTAGAAGGATTGTTACAACGTGTAAATGGAATAAAACAAACAACATGTTTACTTGACCCACTTCCTGGGAAACTTATCAAGGAGCTTTTTGTATTATTAGGTCCATCAGTGCTAAATATTATAAACTTATCACTTTCCTCGGGCACTGTTCCCGTTGCATTCAAAAAAGCGGTTATTCATCCTCTCCTTAAAAGACCTAACCTCGATCCTGACCTCATGGTAAACTACCGACCGGTGTCTCACCTTCCCTTTATTTCGAAAATCCTCGAAAAAATTGTTGCGGAGCAGCTAAATGAGCACTTAGCGTTTAACAATCTATGTGAAACCTTTCAATCCGGTTTCAGGGCAAATCACTCGACTGAGACAGCCCTCGCAAAATTGACTAATGATCTATTGCTAACGATGGACTCTGATGCGTCATCTATGTTGCTGCTCCTCGATCTTAGCGCTGCTTTCGATACCGTCGATCATAATATTTTATTAGAGCGTATCAAAATACGAATTGGTATGTCAGACTCAGCCCTGTCATGGTTTAACTCTTATCTTACTGATAGGATGCAGTGCGTCTCCTATAACAGTGTGACCTCGGACTATGTTAAGGTAACGTGTGGAGTTCCCCAGGGTTCGGTCCTTGGCCCTGTACTCTTCAGCATCTACATGCTGCCGCTAGGTGACGTCATACGCAAATACGGTATTAGCTTTCACTGTTATGCTGATGACACCCAACTTTACATGCCCCTAAAGCTGACCAACATGCCGGACTGTAGTCAGTTGGAAGCGTGTCTTAATGAAATTAAACAATGGATGTCCGCTAACTTTTTGCAACTTAATGCCAAAAAAACTGAAATGCTGATTATCGGTCCTGCTAGACACCGACCTCTATTTAATAATACAACTTTAACATTTGACAACCAAATAATAAAACAAGGTGACTCTGTAAAAAATCTGGGTATTATCTTCGACCCAACTCTCTCCTTTGAGTCACACATTAAAAGCGTTACTAAAACGGCCTTCTTTCATCTCCGTAATATCGCTAAAATTCGCTCCATTTTGTCCACTAAAGACGCCGAGATCATTATCCATGCGTTTGTTACGTCTCGTCTCGATTACTGTAACGTATTATTTTCGGGTCTCCCCATGTCTAGCATTAAAAGATTACAGTTGGTACAAAATGCGGCTGCTAGACTTTTGACAAGAACAAGAAAGTTTGATCATATTACGCCTGTACTGGCTCACCTGCACTGGCTTCCTGTGCACTTAAGATGTGACTTTAAGGTTTTATTACTTACGTATAAAATACTACACGGTCTAGCTCCAGCCTATCTTGCCGATTGTATTGTACCGTATGTCCCGGCAAGAAATCTGCGTTCAAAAGACTCCGGCTTATTAGTGATTCCTAGAGCTCAAAAAAAGTCTGCGGGCTATAGAGCGTTTTCCGTTCGGGCTCCAGTACTCTGGAATGCCCTCCCGGTAACAGTTCGAGATGCTTCCTCAGTAGAAGCATTTAAGTCTCATCTTAAAACTCATTTGTATACTCTAGCCTTTAAATAGACCTCCTTTTTAGACCAGTTGATCTGCCGCTTCTTTTCTTTCTCCTATGTCCCCCCCTCCCTTGTGGAGGGGGTCCGGTCCGATGACCATGGATGAAGTACTGACTGTCCAGAGTCGAGACCCAGGATGGACCGCTCGTCGGGACCCAGGATGGACCGCTCGCCTGTATCGGTTGGGGACATCTCTACGCTGCTGATCCGCTTCAGATGGTTTCCTGTGGACGGGACTCTCGCTGCTGTCTTGGAGCCACTATGGATTGAACTTTCACAGTATCATGTTGGACCCGCTCGACATCCATTGCTTTCGGTCCCCTAGAGGGGGGGGGTTGCCCACATCTGAGGTCCTCTCCAAGGTTTCTCATAGTCAGCATTGTCGCTGGCGTCCCACTGAATGTGAATTCTCCCTGCCCACTGGGTGTGAGTTTTCCTTGCCCTTTTGTGGGTTCTTCCGAGGATGTTGTAGTCGTAATGATTTGTGCAGTCCTTTGAGACATTTGTGATTTGGGGCTATATAAATAAACATTGATTGATTGATTGATTGATTGTTTCCGCCCTCTTTGTGTGCCCTTGCGTGCACGATCCTCTCCATCTTTACCCTTTCCATCTTTTTTAACGGAGCTACTGTGTGGAACAATTTCCCCTGTGGGCCATTAAAGTTTACCTAACTCTAGGTCTAAATGCAGGCCGGCTCACAAGGCGCATGGGTTCTTTCGGCATGCCCTAACCCACCACCAAAAAAGTCAGGAATGCTAAAGTTAGCATGCTAACAGTGAACATGTATCAAGTACAGTTTTTTTCGAGTCTGAGACGCACTGTGCAGCTTAAAAAGTTGGCGTGCTAAAATGCTAACATTAGCATGGTGACAGCTGGCATGTGTCAAGTACCATATTATTTGACTAAGAAGTGTAAAAAAAAAAAACAGTTAGCCTTCTAGCGTCATAGCATTAGGCCGCATCACGCCCACATCCCGGCAAGGCTGTGGGTGATCATCAATTACCGCACCTGGTCCTGATGAGAGGGAGCTGTATGAAGAACCAGTGGACCCAAGGATCCAGACGGGAACTTAGTTTACCCTTGGTGTACCGTAAGCCAAATCTTATGCTCTCTTTCTTGCTGCGATTTCCCTCCGTGTCTCACGTCCTTGTTTGTTCTCCCGTAGTTCCTGCCCGATTCTTACCAGCTGTTTACCCCGTGGTTTTGGACTGCCTTCCTCGATCCTCGACCCTCGCTTTGGACACGGACTCCGACACCTCTCCCAACCCCACTGACCTCACGCGGATCACGGACCCATTTTACCTAGCCCCCTTTGGATTTGTCTGCTCCCTCATCCAACATCAGGGTAATACACAACAGCTAACCATACACATAGTCCAACACCACTCACTCTTGGATTTTGTCACAGACTCCATTTCCTTAATTTAGTTAGTATTGTTTTGTATTATATATATATATATATATATATATATATATATATATATATATATATATATATATATATATATATATATATATATATATATATATATATATATATATATGTATATATATATATATATATATATATATATATATATATATATATAATCCGTGAAAATATACACCTCCTGGTGTCTTTGTCGTCAACTCCCTTACTGTATATATAACAAATGTGCCAACTTCCCTGGTTTTTGGTTTTGTAGAAGGAAAGGAAAAACAATTAACTAATTTTCTAACATATTTAATACTAGCTTATTATTTATAACATCCAAAAAATAACAAATTTTTTCTCTGGACCTGATGCGACTGTAAAAACTTGGTGAGTTTGTGTGCGTGTTAAGGGCCGCATATGTGCGATTGAAGTGGGAGGATAATAATGCATAAAGTAATTGAACAAAAAAGCAATCTCAAAACAGATTCAAAAACGCTTCTTAGCTTGAAGGGGTTCTCTTTTCGCACATAAAAAAGGTCACTAGAAGACACAGATACATCAGATTTTTGTACACGCGTTTTCTTGACTGTTTTCCCAACTCATCTTTGCGGCGCTCCCTACAGAAAGCCAACGTGAAGCCTGCGGATAAAACCGAGCAGAGATTTGGACCAAAGGACGGAGGTGTCGTAAGACTTGTTCCTCTTTTGTGACGATCACAACCTCGTCTTCCTCGCCGACACGGATCCCGCAGAGATGAGGCGTTCACCTGATGTTCAGCTCATCAACATTCACACCACATGCAGATTTCAGTGCGGGTTCATTGGAACTTTGAGCTCCGCTGCAGCATCCCAGCTGCCTTTCAGTGAAGCATGCAGGTGAAAAATCTATTTTAAAAAAGTACCCCCCGCCCTCCCCTGCACACGGTCCAGCCTGCTAACATCATCTGCAATCTTTTATCACTCCCGCTGAGGTGATTTTTATTCCTCGTGTCACTTTTTTCCCCCGCCAATTCCCCAACTTAAAAACTCTACAAATTCAAGCCTTGAGAGTGACGATGTTTACTTTGAAGACTCCATGCTGTTATTTTTGCTTCTCAGAAGAGGCACTATGTTGTCATGTCTCGGGAAGTATAACTGACAAAACACCGGAAGTCAACCTGAAAAAAACGACCGGTTGCATGAGGCAGGAACCCACGAAGCAAGGCAGATAAGTTTCATAAAACAAATGACAGAGAGGAAATCTCCCCGAAGTTGGCTGTCAACGATAGAACCATATCGTTTAGATCTGGCAGGGCCATCTCATGGTCGTTAAGCCTTTGGCCCAGAGTGCTTAGAGCCAACAGAGCCCCTTTGCCTCAGCGGGTTCCATTGTTGTTGGATCATTCTGTCAGGTGTCTTGAGGCAGTAACCAAAGAAGCAAGGCAGATGGGTTTCACAAAAAAAAAGAGGGTTCATTCCACAGCAGCCGACAAGGCCAGATGGCAAAAAGATTGTGAGAAAATAAGTACAACAAACCGCCAAGCATAAGGCATGATCAAAGATACAAAGTACAACAGAAGCAAACACTGGGAAAAAATATTAAATAGTCCACAAGCATAAAGCGAAACAATAGTTCTTGGGAAAAAGGGTAACTAAGAGTAACTCAAATTATATCTTGAAGATACCCACTGCCCAAGGCTCTGCACCACCAGCAAGAAGGCTGACCCGGTAAGCCACCCTTGCTCGGTCAGACAAAGAAGTGGAAGGCTGGAGGGTGAACACCAACTGGCAGTGATGGATGCAGGTATTGCATACCAAAAAGTCACCCTAAAATGTGGCCGAATGCAGAATACTGGGTTCACGTGACCCAGGAAGTGATGATCTGGCGGCAGGTGACAGAGAGGACATCTCCTCGATGTTGGCTGCCAATGATTGAACCATATTGTTCAGATCTTGCAGGGCCTTCTCATGGTCGTTGAGCCTTCGGCCCAGAGTGCTTATAGTCAAGCGAACCGCCTCCGACTCAGCGGGTTCCATCGTTGTTGGATCATTCTGTCAAGTGTCGTGAGGCTTTCACAAAAAATAGAGGGTTCATTCCACAGCAGCCGGCAAGGCCAGATGGCAAAAAGGTTGTGAGAATCAAAGTACAACAAACAGCCAAGCATAAGGCTTGATCAAAGATACAAAGTACAACAGAAGCAAACATTGGGAATAACTATTAAATAGTCCACAAGCATAAAGCGAAACAATAGTTCTTGGGAAAAAGGGTAACTAAGAGTAACTCAAATTATATCTTGAAGATACCCACTGCCCAAGGCTCTGCACCACCAGCAAGAAGGCTGACCCGGTAAGCCACCCTTGCTTGGTCAGACAAAGAAGTGGAAGGCTGGAGGGTGAACACCAACTGGCAGTGGTGGATGCAGGTATTGCATACCAAAAAGTCACCCTAAAATGTGGCCGGATGCAGAATACTGGGTTCACGTGACCCAGGAAGTGATGATCTGGCGGCAGGTGACAGAGAGGACATCTCCTCGATGTTGGCTGCCAATGATTGAACCATATTGTTCAGATCTTGCAGGGCCTTCTCATGGTCGTTGAGCCTTTAGCCCAGAATGCTTATAGCCAAGCGAACAGCCTCCGACTCAGTGGGTTCCATTGTGGTTGGATCATTCTGTCAAGTGTCGTGAGGCTTTCACAAAAAAAATAGAGGGTTCATTCCACAGCAGCCGGCAAGGCCAGATGGCAAAAAGGTTGTGAGAATCAAAGTACAACAAACAGCCAAGCATAAGGCTTGATAAAAGATACAAAGTACAACAGAAGCAAACACTAGGAATAAATATTAAATAGTCCACAAGCATAAAGCTTGTGGACTTCTTGGGAAAAAGGGTAACTAAGAGTAACTAGAAATATATCTTCAAGATAGCCACTGTCTAAGGCTCTGCACCACCAGCAAGAAGGCTGACCCGGTGAGCACCTCTTGCTGGGTCAGACAAAGAAGTGGGAGGCTGGAGGTTGAACACCAACTGGGCAGTGGTGGATGCAGGTATTGCATACCAAAAAGTCACCCTTAAATCTGTCCGGAGACATAATACTGGGTTTACAAGACTAAGGAAATGATGGTCTGGTAGCCATCACCTCGAAGTTGGCTGCCAACGATTGAACAGTATCATTCAGATGTTGCAGGGCCTTCTTATGGTCGTTGAGCACTCGGTCTACAGTGCTTATAGCCAAGCGAAACTCCTCCGACTCAGCGGGTTCCATTGTTGTTGGATCATTCTGTCAGGTGTCGTGAGGCATAAACCCAAAAAGCAAGGTGAATGGGTTTCACAAAAAATAGAGGGTTCATTCTACAGCAGCTGACAAGGCCAAATGGCAAAAAAGGTCCCAGCAAAAAGTGAAGCATAGGGCTTGACAAAAGATACAAAGTACAACAGATCAAACATTTGGAATAAACAGTAAATACTCCACAAACTATAAATGAATCAATACTGCTTGAGAAAAAGGGTAACTAATGATTACTAACACATACATCTTGAAGATAGCCACTGCCCAAGGCTCTGCACCAAAAGCGAGAAAACTGATCATGTAAGCCATTCTTGCTCGGTCAGACAAAGAAGTGGAAGGCTGGAGGTTGAACACCAATTGGCAGTGGTGGATGCAGGAATTGAACTCCAAAAGGTCACCCCTAAACTGGGTTCACGTGACCCAGGAAGGGATGATCTGGTGGGAGGTGACAGAGAAGACATCTCCTCAAAGTTGGCCGCCAACGATTACACCTAATTGTTCAGACCGCAAACCGATGCACAAGCGAGTGGTCCACCCCCGAGTCCCGCACTGTCACAAATATGCGCCACACTGTGAACCCACACCAAACAAGAATGACAAACACATTTTCTATCATGTCTTGTGATCATGTTTTGTTTAGTTATGTTCTGTTTTGCTTAAGACTCAAGTGTTCCCTGTTTTTGCACTTCCTTGTTTGTTTTGTTTCCATGACTACCCATTAGTTTTCACCTGTCCTCATGTCACGCACCTGTCTCACGTTTTGCACTCGCACACCTGTTTTCACTAATCTATTATTTAATCCGAAAGTTGCCAGGGAGTCAGCCTGGGGACTTTACCTCTATTCACGTCATGCCATGTGACCTCTACTTCATGCCATGCCCTGCCTGTCACTCATACTGTCCATAGTTTGCCTCCTGCCCATGCCACGTAAGTTTTTGGTTTTTATGTCACAGTTATCAAGCTTTGCCGTTTTCCCATAGTGCTGCCTTTGTGCTGGTTTTTGTTTTCATTAGTCAAGTTTGTTCCCCGCCATTGTGCGCGCCTTTTGTTTACTTCCTTTTTTTGTAGTTTGTTAGTCCATCCATCCATCCATTTTCTACCGCTTATTCCCTATTTGAGGTCGCGTGGGGTGCTGGCGCCTATCTCAGCTACAATCTGGCGGAAGGCGGGGTACACCCTGGACATGTCGCCACCTCATCGCAGGGCCAACACAGATAGACAGACACCCACTAGGGCCAATTTTTAGTCTTGCCAATCAACCTATCCCCAGGTGCATGTCTTTGGAAGTGGGAGGAAGCTGGAGTACCCGGAGGGAACCCACGCATTCACGGGGAGAACATGCAAACTCCACACAGAAAGATCTCGAGCCTGGGATTGAACCCAGGGCAGCAGGACCTTTATATTGTGAAGTGAATTACATTTATATAGCGCTTTTCTCTAGTGACTCAAAGCGCTTTACATAGTGAAACCCAATATCTAAGTTACATTTAAACCAGTGTGGGTGACACTGGGAGCAGGTGGGTAAAGTGTCTTGCCCAAGGACACAACGGCAGTGACTAGGATGGCGGAAGCGGGAATTGAACCTGCAACCCTCAAATTGCTGGCACGGCCGCTCTACCAACCGAGCTATACCGTATTGTGAGGCAGACGCACTAAACATTCTGCCACTAGTGTTAAGATAAAATATGTACTTACATTCACGTCTTGCTCGCACCAACTTTCCTTTGCCTTCCGGAAAAACAAACCCCAAGTCCACGTTTTGACATTTTCGGGAGAACATCCGCACCGTACCACAAACATAAACACAACGGAACAAATACCCAGAACCCCTTGCAGCACTATCTCCCCGCCCTCCCCACCCATCTCCCGAGTTCGGAGGTCTCAAGTATGGGCGCCACACAAACCCGACGTTTGTTTTTGCATTGGTACACGAGCGTTTTTTATCCGTTTGGATATCTGTTACTGCTCTGTCGCCGCCGCCTGGTGTGGAGGGGGGGGGGAGACTCATTTGCTTGAGATTTATCACATTTCAGATAGCGCCATCTTTATCTCTGCGAGCGTCCATCTGCCTTTATGAGCGGGCGCGGGTGTGCCGGAGGAGGCGGGCAGATGACTGTATTATCGCTGGCTTTCATTTTGGACAACTTTATTACTGCCTCAGCTCGCTTCCTGCCTCTTAACGCTCACCCGTCCTGATCTGGGCCAGCTGTCTCCTCCCTTTCACGGCCGCCTATCCCCGCATCTTTTTTTTTCTTTTTTTTTAAAAAAAAAAGACATACGGGCTTTGAAATAAAAGTGACAAAAATACATTTCAGGGGGGCCGGAGGCAGATTTGAAAAAGGAAAGAGATGAGATTTCCACTTCATTGCACTTGGAAGTATGCAAACATTTACTGGCTTGTGTTTTAAGGGCCTGACTATAAGCCTCTCGGAGCCTTAAATCACATTTTTAACGAGACGCTGTTTGTTTTGCTTCTTTGCGAGAGGAATAAAAAAAAATAAAAAAAACTTACTGATGCTTCCGTCAACACTAAGCAGACTGAATGTGTGTGTTCAACATGTCTCCAAGGTTGCCGGTAAACAGCTGGTGACATTTCTGCAGCACCTTATTAGCTCATTGCAACACTTTGAATTTTGAACTGAAGGATCGTTCGGGCCTGGTCAGAATGATTCTTGGATCTTCCAAGTCTGAGAGGGGAATAATTTGCAGAACTATTTGCATTAAATTGCATTAAATGTGTAGCTGTGCACATCAACATATTTATATACATATATATACGTATATATTGTTTCATCTGACCACAGAACCTTCCTCCAGAAGGTCCTATCTTTGTCCATTTGGTGTCAGATGAAAGGAAAAAAAAGCTGTTTGGCCACAATACCCAGCAATATGTTTGAAGAAGAAAATGTGAGGCCTTTAATCCCAGGAACACTTTTCCTACCGTAAAGCATGGTGGTGGTAGTATTATGCTCTGGGCCTGATTTGATGCCAATGGAACCGGTGCTTTACAGAGAGTAAATGGGACAATGAAAAAAAGGAGGGTTTTTCAGGGCAACCTAAAATCATCAGCCCGGAGGTAAGGTCTTGGGCGCAGTTGGGTGTTCCGACGGGACAATGACACCAAACACACGTCAAAGGTGATAAAGGAATGGCTAAATCCGGCCAGAATGTGAAGTGAAGTGAATTATATTTGTATAGCCGCTTTTTCTCTAGTGACTCAAAGCGTTTTACATAGTGAAACCCAATATCTGATTTTGACATTTAGACCAGTGTGGGTGGCACTGGGAGCAGGTGGGTAAAGTGTCTTGCTCAAGGACACAACGGCAGTGACTAGGATGGCGGAAGCAGGGATCGAACCTGCAACCGTCAAGTTGCTGGCACGGCCACTCTACCAACCGAGCTATACAGGTTGGAAGGGAATGAAGGTTTTAGAAAGGCCTTCCCAAAGTTTTGACTTAAAAGTGTGGAGAATGCTGAAGAAACAAGTTCATGTCAAAAAACCAACAAATATAGCTGAAAAGCGCCTTATTATACAGCCATGACATTATGTTCTTTACAACTACCTTTTAGAGGTGGCCTCAGTGATGTTCACTGGGGAACTCCTGAATAAATAGAAGGACGTGGAAGCTGAACCTTAGAGCGTAGGGCAAGACTCTGAATAAGTGTGCAGCGCCATGCGTTCTCCTCATGAGCTAAATTGAACTGTCTCTGCAAGATTATTTGCTTCTTGTCTGTTTAATAGATGAACCTGGAACTAAATCAGGCTACAATGAAGGTTTTTAAAATGGCCTTCCCAAAGTCCTAACATGAAGACAATGCTGAAGAAACAAGTCCACGTCAGAAAAACCAACACATTTAGCTGAACTGCACCAATTTTGTGAAGAGGAGTGGTCACAAATTCAAGCATAAGCTTGCCAGAAAAATGTGGATGCCTACCAAAAGCGTCTTATTATACAGCCATGACATTATGTTCTTTACAATTAACTTTTAGAGGCGGCCTCAGTGATGTTGACTGTGGAACTCCTGAATAAATAGAGGGACACGGGAGCTAAACCTTAGAGCGTAGGGTGAGACTCTGACTAAGTGTGCAGCTTCATGCGTTCTCCTCATGAGCTTAATTGAACTCTGTCTCTGCATGATTCCTTGCTTCTTGTCTGTTTAATAGATGAACCTGACACTAAATCAGGCTACAATGAAGGTTTTTACAATGGCCTTCCCAAAGTCCTGACATGAGGACAATGCTGAAAAAACAAGTCCATGTAAAAAAAAACAGCACATTTATCTAAACTGCACCAATTTTGTCAAAGGGAGTGGTCACAAATTCAAGCAGAAGCTTGTGGATGGCTACCAAAAGCGTCTTATTATAAAGCCATAACATTATGTTCTTTACAACTAACTTTTAGAGGCGGCCTCAGTAATGTTGACTGTGGAACTCCTAAACAAATAGAGGGACGTGGGAGCTGAACCTTAGAGCGTAGGTCGAGACTCTGACTAAGTGTGCAGCGCTATGCGTTCTCCTCATGAGCTAAATTGAACTCTGTCTCTGCATGATTATTTGCTTCTTGTCTGTTTAATAGATGAACCTGACACTAAATCAGGCTACAATGAAGGTTTTTAGAATGGCCTTCCCAAAGTCCTGACATGAGGACAATGGTGAAAAAACAAGTCCATGTCAGAAAAACCAGCACATTTAGCTGAACTGCACCAATTTTGTCAAAAGGAGTGGTCACAAATTCAAGCAGAAGCTTCAATCAATCAATCAATGTTTACTTATATAGCCCTAAATCACTAGTGTCTCAAAGGGCTGCACAAACCACCACGACATCCTCGGTAGGCCCACATAAGGGCAAGGAAAACTCACACCCAGTGGGACATCGGTGACAATAATGACCCAGTGGGACGTCGGTGACAATAATGACTATGAGAACCTTAGAGAGGAGGAAAGCAATGGATGTCGAGCGGGTCTAACATGATACTGTGAAAATTCAATCCACAATGGATCCAACACAGTCGCGAGAGTCCAGTCCAAAGCGGATCCAACACAGCAGCGAGA
Source organism: Nerophis ophidion (assembly GCF_033978795.1). Taxonomy (NCBI): domain Eukaryota; kingdom Metazoa; phylum Chordata; class Actinopteri; order Syngnathiformes; family Syngnathidae; genus Nerophis; species Nerophis ophidion. The sequence continues at coordinate 60,014,206 of NC_084619.1, read as the reverse complement.
GTCCCGTTCACAGCGGAGCCAGCAGGAAACCATCCCAAGCGGAGGCGGATCAGCAGCGCAGAGATGTCCCCAGCCGATACACAGGCAAGCAGTACATGGCCACCGGATCGGACCGGACCCCCTCCACAGGGGAGAGTGGGACATAGAAGAAAAAGAAAAGAAACAGCAGATCAACTGGTCTAAAAAGGGAGTCTATTTAAAGGCTAGAGTATACAAATGAGTTTTAAGGTGAGACTTAAATGCTTCTACTGAGGTGGCATCTCGAACTGTTACCGGGAGGGCATTCCAGAGTACTGGAGCCCGAACGGAAAACGCTCTATAGCCCGCTTGTGGATGGCTACCAAAAGCGTCTTATTATAAAGCCATGACATTATGTTCTTTACAACTAACTTTTAGAGGCAGCCTCAGTAATGTTGACTGCGGAACTCCTAAACAAATAGAGGGACGTGGGAGCTGAACCTTAGAGCGTAGGTCGAGACTCTGACTAAGTGTGCAGCGCTATGCGTTCTCATCATGAGCTAAATTGAACTCTGTCTCTGCATGATTATTTGCTTCTTGTCTGTTTAATAGATGAACCTGACACTAAATCAGGCTACAATGAAGGTTTTTAGAATGGCCTTCCCAAAGTCCTGACATGAGGACAATGCTGAAGAAACAAGTTCACGTTAGAAAAACCAACACATTTATCTGAACTGCACCAATTTTGTCAAGAGGAGTGGTCACAAATTCAAGCAGAAGCTTGTGGATGGCTATCAAAAGTGTCTTATTATACAGCCATGACATTATGTTCTTTACAATTACCTTTTAGAGGCAAACTCAGTGATGTTGACTGTGGAACTCCTGAATAAATGGAGGGAAGCGGGAGCTGAACCTTAGAGCGTAGGGCGAGACTCTGACTAAGTGTGCAGCTTCATGCGTTCTCCTCATGAGCTCAATTGAACACTGTCTGTGCATGATTCCTTGCTTCTAGTCTGTTTAATAGATGAACCTGACACTAAATCAGGCTACAATGAAGGTTTTTAGAATGGCCTTCCCAAAGTCCTGACATGAGGACAATGTTGAAAAAACAAATCCATGTCAGAAAAAACAACACATTTAGCTGAACTGCACCAATTTTGTCAAGAGAAGTGGGCA
>NC_084619.1:59968072-60005572 GCF_033978795.1 Nerophis ophidion | reverse complement strand
TACGTGTGTGTGTCTGTGTGTGTGTGTGTGTTTTGTGTGTGTGTGTGTGTGTGTGTGCATGCGTGTGAAAGTGATATCTGCCAGCAGTGGGAGGACTTTGCCAGGCGTGCTGAGATGTTCCCATGTGGCCTCCTGCTTCCTGCTTTGTGGCCAGTGACTAAGAGGCGTGGGCGTGGAGGTGAACCAATAAGACGGCGTGTGTGTTTTATTTCAAAGAAGGTGCGATCGACACACTCGGAATGCTAACGCGACCCTCAGAGGCGCTGACGCATGTGAATGTGAAGATAAGCTCCTTTGGTCCCCAACTGATTTCTGCAACACGCATCTGCAGAAACCAAAAACCATCAGACTCTGAAACCAGGGGGGTGTCCAGACTGCGGCCCGGGGACCATTTTTGGCCTGCAGCTTGTTTCATGTGATCATTTAACGGTTGTAAATCTTTTTGAGATTTGGCCCCCGACACCATCGCTCAAAATATCAGACACGGTTCTTTGGCAGAAATTGACTCATTCGGGTAACAGGACTGAAGTACCAGGAGTGAGTTTTCAGGAGTGGCAAGAAGAAAAATCCCTTCTTAAAGTATTTTAAATTCATTCAATTGTTAATGCCAATTTATTGGAAACAGTTGGTGGCTTCCTGGGACCTTTAGGGGTAAATCCAAGTTGGTGGCGTCTTTGGACATTTAGGAGTTAATCCAATTTGGTTGCCTCCTTGGACCTTTAAGGGTTAGTCCAAGTTGGTGGAGCCCAGGTGGCCTTAAGGGCTTAGTCCTAGATGGACGAGCCTTTGGACCTTTAGTTGGTGAGTTCCTGGAATCTTTAGGAGATACTCCAAGTTGGTGGGATCCTGGGACCTTTAGAGGTGAGTCCAAATTGGTGGATTACTCTGACCTTTAGGGGTTAGTCCAAGTTGGTTGTGTCCTAGGACCTTTAGGAGTTAGTCCAAGTTGGTGGATTACTGTGACCTTTAGGGGTTAGTCCAAGGTGGTGGATTTCTGGGACTTTTAAGGGTCAGTCCAAGTTGGTGGATTACTGTGACCTTTAGGGGTTAGTCCAAGGAGGTGGATTTCTGGGACTTTTAAGGGTCAGTCCAAGTTGGTGGATTACTGTGACCTTTAGGGGTTAGTCCAAGGTGGTGGATTTCTGGGACCTTTAAGGGTTAGTCCAAGTTGGTGGAGCCCAGGTGGCCTTAAGGGCTTAGTCCTAGATGGACGAGCCTTTGGACCTTTAGTTGGTGAGTTCCTGGAATCTTTAGGAGATACTCCAAGTTGGTGGCCTCCTGGGACCTTTAGAGGTTAGTCCAAATTGGTGGATTACTGTGACCTTTAGGGGTTAGTCCAAGTTGGTTGTGTCCTAGGACCTTTAGGAGTTAGTCCAAGTTGGTGGATTATTGTGACCTTTAGGGGTTAGTCCAAGGTGGTGGATTTCTGGGACATTTAAGGGTTAGTCCAAGTTGGTGGATTCCTGTGACCAACAGGGATTATTCCAAGTTGGTGGCTTCCTGGGACATTTAGGAGTTAGTCCAAGTCCGTGGCTTCCTGCGACCTTTAGAGGATAGTCCAAGTTGGTGGCTTCCTGGGACATTTAGGAGTTAGTCCAAGTGTGTTGCTTCCTTGGACCTTTAACGGTTAGTCCTAGTTGGTGGAGCCCAGGCGGCCTTAAGGGGTTAGTTTTAGATGGACAAGCCCTTGGATGTTTAGTTGGTGGATTACTGTGACCTTTAGGGTTTAGTCCAAGTTGGTGGCGTCCTGGGACCTTTAGGAGTTAGTCCAAATTGGTGGATTACTGTGACCTTTAGGGTTAGTCCAAGGTTGGTGGCTTCCTGGGACCTATAGGGGTTAGTTCAAGTTGGTGGCTTCTTGGGACATTGATGAGTTAGTCCAAGTTGGTTGCCTCCTTGGACCTTTAAGGGTTAGTCCTAGTTAGTGGAGCCCATGTGGCCTTAAGGGGTTAGTCCTAGATGGTGGATTCCTGGGACCTTTAGGGGTAAATCCAAGTTGGTGGCGTCTTTGGACATTTAGGAGTTAATCCAATTTGGTTGCCTCCTTGGACCTTTAAGGGTTAGTCCAAGTTGGTGGAGCCCAGGTGGCCTTAAGGGCTTAGTCCTAGATGGACGAGCCTTTGGACCTTTAGTTGGTGAGTTCCTGGAATCTTTAGGAGATACTCCAAGTTGGTGGGATCCTGGGACCTTTAGAGGTGAGTCCAAATTGGTGGATTACTCTGACCTTTAGGGGTTAGTCCAAGTTGGTTGTGTCCTAGGACCTTTAGGAGTTAGTCCAAATTGGTGGATTACTGTGACCTTTAGGGGTTAGTCCAAGGTGGTGGATTTCTGGGACTTTTAAGGGTCAGTCCAGGTTGGTGGATTACTGTGACCTTTAGGGGTTAGTCCAAGGAGGTGGATTTCTGGGACTTTTAAGGGTCAGTCCAAGTTGGTGGATTACTGTGACCTTTAGGCGTTAGTCCAAGGTGGTGGATTTCTGGGACCTTTAAGGGTTAGTCCAAGTTGGTGGAGCCCAGGTGGCCTTAAGGGCTTAGTCCTAGATGGACGAGCCTTTGGACCTTTAGTTGGTGAGTTCCTGGAATCTTTAGGAGACACTCCAAGTTGGTGGCCTCCTGGGACCTTTAGAGGTTAGTCCAAATTGGTGGATTACTGTGACCTTTAGGGGTTAGTCCAAGTTGGTTGTGTCCTAGGACCTTTAGGAGTTAGTCCAAGTTGGTGGATTACTGTGACCTTTAGGGGTTAGTCCAAGGTGGTGGATTTCTGGGACTTTTAAGGGTTAGTCCAAGTTGGTGGATTCCTGTGACCAACAGGGATTATTCCAAGTTGGTGGCTTCCTGGGACATTTAGGAGTTAGTCCAAGTCCGTGGCTTCCTGTGACCTTTAGAGGATAGTCCAAGTTGGTGGCTTCCTGGGACATTTAGGAGTTAGTCCAAGTGTGTTGCTTCCTTGGACCTTTAACGGTTAGTCCTTGTTGGTGGAGCCCAGGCGGCCTTAAGGGGTTAGTTTTAGATGGACAAGCCCTTGGATGTTTAGTTGGTGGATTACTGTGACCTTTAGGGTTTAGTCCAAGTTGGTGGCGTCCTGGGACCTTTAGGAGTTAGTCCAAATTGGTGGATTACTGTGACCTTTAGGGTTAGTCCAAGGTTGGTGGCTTCCTGGGACCTATAGGGGTTAGTTCAAGTTGGTGGCTTCTTGGGACATTGATGAGTTAGTCCAAGTTGGTTGCCTCCTTGGACCTTTAAGGGTTAGTCCTAGTTAGTGGAGCCCATGTGGCCTTAAGGGGTTAGTCCTAGATGGTGGATTCCTGTGACCTTTAGGGATTAGTCCAAGTTGGTGGCGTCCTATGACCATAGGAAGTTAGTCCAAATCAGTGGGTTTTTAGGTCCTTTAGTAGTTAGTCCAAGTTAGTAGCTTCCTGGGAACTATAGGAGTTAGTCCAAGTTGGTGGCTTCCTACAACCTTTGGGAGTTGGTCCAAGTTGGTGTATTCCTGTGACTTTTAGGGGTCAGTCCGGGTTGGTGGATTCTTGTGAGATTTAAGGGTTAGTCCAAGTTGGTGTATTCCTAGGACCTTTAGGGGATAGTCATAGTTGGTGGAGCGCTGGTGGCCTTGAGGGGTTAGTCCTAGATGGGCGAGCCCTCGGACCGTTAGGGGTTAATCCTTGTTTTAGCATCCTGACCTATAGGTTATAGACCTAGTTGGAGTAACCCTGTAACCTTTACGCGTGAGTACTATTTGGGGGAGCTCTTTTACTTTTACGTTTTAGTTCTAGTTGGAGAAACACTGGGACTTTTAGGTGTTAGTCCTACTTTGGGGAACCCTGTAACCTTTAGATGTTAGTTCTATTTGGGGGAGCTCTTTTACTTTTACATTTCAGTTCTAGTTGGAGAAACACTCGGAACGTTTAGGTGTTAGTCCTAGATGAGGGAACTCTTTTACCTTTGGGTTATAGTCTTAGTTGGGGGAACCCTGTAACATTTAGAAGTTAATTTTATTTGGGGGAGCTTTTTTACTTGTAGGCGTTAACCTTAGTTTTTGGAACCCTGGGACCTTAAGGAGTGACGTCCTTTCTGGGGAAGCCATGAGACTTTGGAGTTTTTTGAACACAGGTCGATTGACCACAGTACTTTTGAGGCCACGTTTGGTGAAAAAGGGCCACAGAAATTCTGAGCCCTACTTTAGAAGTTCCCAAAATCAGCAAAGAAAATAGTCGTCCCCCACAGGCAGAGTGGTTCATTTCGAATCATGGTGACACCAAAGACCGTGCGGCTTTTGGCAATGAAAACAGATTCTGTTGGCTTTTCTACAGGGTGTCCACAAGGTCTGGGTACATGGTTAAAAACACATCATTTCTAAAAAGAAAACAATGTTATTTAATTCTAATGTTGATATATCCTATGTTCAAAATGATAGCCGTAATTTTCAGTGCAGAATTTGATGCGCTTTGCAAAATTCAGGCGAACTCGATGGAATAGGTCTGAATCACCCATTGTACCCAAAACTTCATGGACACCCCGTAGAACTCTTTGCGTTAGAATTCTTTTGAAAAATGAAGTGTCCTGCTTGGTAAAACTGAGGCTCGTGGTCGTCAGGCCGAAGTCCTGCTGTTGTGCTTCAAGTCTAACAGAAAAAAAACAAGGTCACTCTCATGTAAATTCTTCTTGACTTGATTATCCGTCAGCATTTCAGTCCGCGGGACGTCTTTACCGGGATGCAAATGAGTCCAACACTTCCAGCCTTCTGAAACATTGCGGCATGTGGAACGGCCGCGGCGCCGCGCCACGGACTACTGGGACCTACAAATAGAATGATTTCATCAAAGCGGCAACCCGCTGTGGGCGGCGCCACACGGAACATCAATCAGCGGCCAGGCGGCGACGTTGCGGCGCAACAGGTGGTTGCGACGGGTGTGTTTGTTGAGTACAACATCGACAGAAAGTGTGTGTAGCGGAATTAATACTTTGTGCGGCCTGGATGAGTGCAGAAAAACCACCTGAGAGTACTATGATATTCACAATATTATTACTGTGTGAATGCTCCAAAGCATAGTCCAGTCCATATTGGATCTAACATAATAGTGAGAGAGTCCAGTCCATCGTGGATCTAGCATAATAGTGAGAGTCCAGTCCATAGTGGATCTAATATAATAGTGAGAGAGTCCAGTCCATTGTGGATCTAGCATAATAGTGAGAGTCCAGTCCATAGTGGATCTAACATAATAGTGAGAGTCCAGTCCATAGTGGATCTAACATAATATTGTGAGAGTCCAGTCCATAGTGGATCTAACATAATATTGTGAGAGTCCAGTCCATAGCGGATTTAACATATGAGTGAGAGAGTCCAGTCCATAGGGGATCTAGCATAATAGTGAGAGAGTCCAGTCCATAGTGGCTCTTACATAATATTGTGAGAGTCCAGTCCATAGTGGATCAGCATAATATTGCGAGAGTCTAGTCCATAGTGAATCTAACATAATATTGTGAGAGTCCAGTCCATAGTGGATCAGTATAATATCATGAGAGTCTAGTCCATAGTGGATCTAGCGTAATATTGTGAAAGTCCAGTCCATAGTGGATCTAACATAATATTGTGAGAGTCCAGTCCATAGTGGATCTAACATAATTGTGAGAGAGTCCAGTCTATAGTGGATCTTACATAATATTGTGAGAGTCCAGTCCATAGTGGATCTACCATAATATTGTGAGAGTCCAGTCCATAGTGGATCTAACATATGAGTGGGAGAGTCCAGTCCATAGTAGATCTAGCATAATAGTGAGAGAGTCCAGTCCATAGTGGCTCTTACATAATATTGTGAGAGTCCAGTCCATAGTGGATCAGCATAATATTGGGAGAGTCTAGTCCATAGTGAATCTAACATAATATTGTGAGAGTCCAGTCCATAGTGGATCAGTATAATATCATGAGAGTCTGGTCCATAGTGGATCTAGCGTAATATTGTGAAAGTCCAGTCCATAGTGGATCTAACATAATATTGTGAGAGTCCAGTCCATAGTGGATCTAACATAATTGTGAGAGAGTCCAGTCTATAGTGGATCTTACATAATATTGTGAGAGTCCAGTCCATAGTGGATCTACCATAATATTGTGAGAGTCCAATCCATAGTGGATCAACATAATATCGTGAGAGTCCAGTCCATAGTGGATCTAACATATGAGTGAGAGAGTCCAGTCCATAGTAGATGTAGCATAATAGTGAGAGAGTCCAGTCCATAGTGGCTCTTACATAATATTGTGAGAGTCCAGTCCATAGTGTATCCAACATAAATGTGAGAGTCCAGTTAATAGTGGATCTAGCATAACATTGTGAGAGTCCTGTTGCGATCTGCTGCTCAGATCTTCACGTGTTTGTTTTTTCATTCTCAGTCTGACCCGTTTATTTCCTGTTTTTGTCCATCAATATGGTTACACATCAGTCCACCTGTTAGTCTCGTCCCGCACACCTGCTACTAATTTTCACCCTCCTATTTAAGCTCACCTTTTCTGTTTACTCATTCTCGGATCCTAATTTGCCCACGCGCATCAGTGACGACTCTCATCCTTCGTATGTATTTTCTCGCTAGCTCTCACGCTAAGCCACTTTATTGTCTAGCTTTCATGCTAAATGTTTTGTTTACTCTTTTGTGTCCTCGTACCAAGTTCTAGTTTTCCTTGTTTTATCCTAGCTTTCACGCTAGCGTCTTTTGTTTACTTTTTCTCTTTACACCAGTATTTTTGTTCATAGACTTTTGTTATTAAATACCCTTTATCTTACCTATGCTGTGTTCTGCTTCGACGCATCCACGGGAAAACCACACCGGCATTACAATGCCGAAGAAGAGTCATCACAGTAGGATCCGAGCATCAAGTTGTTTTTCCGCGTCGAAACCACGGGAGGAACCCTTCGACTTAGGGTTGTGGTTGGAGCTCGTGGCTTGGGAGCAGGAAAGACTCGACTGTGGGCCTGAAGTCTCCTCCGAAGCCGTTCGCGCTGCCCCGAAGAAGCGGGGGGTCCAGTGGAGAGGTCCCCCGCGCGGCTGTAATGTTCCAGCACCACTTATTCCTCCCCATGGACACAGCAAGTTTCACCCCGTCCAGGATTCACCCGTCATTACCGGTAATCCTGCTTGTTTTTTTTCAAATCATTCCTTAAGCTGCCATGACACTTTTTCTGACACAAGCGATGACGTCATTTGGGGAACGCCCACCGGTGACGCAACACCGGCCTCTGTTGATGACATTTTTTCAGAAGATTTTTTTATTGTGGACGATATATCTCAGCCATTTTCCAAAAACTTGGACAGTAATAATACTTTCACACAGTATCAGGACATTTATATTGATTCTAGTCAAGATCAGCCTCCCATTACTTTGGCCCCGCCCACATCTCAGCCTATTTCACGTCCTACCCCTACGTCACCTGATTTTGAAACTGACCTAGAAAAATATAGTCCTGCCTGGATGGACGAGTGGTACAGGAGAGTTTTGATTGAACTGGAGCTGGAGGAGAAATTTCTTGCTGCTCAGAACAATCCTCTCCTCATACAGACTAATGGGGTGGAGTCTGCCCTCCTCCAAACCTCCCACCGCCCGCCCTTACGGTCAGCCTCTATCCAACGGGACCCCGTCTGGAATCCGGGTCTCGAGGGGAGGGCCAGTATTACTACTAAGCCTCCTAGACCTCCACCACCGGTGTTCACCCCTGTTAAACCTGTTAAGCCACTACGGCCTCCTAGACCTCCTCCACCGGTGTTCTCCCCGGTCAAGTCACGCCCTCTTAGACCTCCTCCACCTGTGTTCCGTCCGTGCCCTAGTTCTAGTTTTAGTCACAGTCTCTCTCAGAGTTCGAGTCCCAGCCTTCTTCGTAGCCCATGCTCTAGTACTACTCGTAGACCGACTTGTAGACTGAGTCGTAGTCCAAGTCCTGGTCCGAGTTTCCGTTCTGATTCTAGTTGTAGTCCTAGTCTTTCTCGTAGTCGTCGTAGTCCTAGTTCCACTCGTAGACTGATCCGTAGTCCGAGTCCTGTTTCGAGTCCGGTCCCGAGTCTTGTTTCTTGCCTTTGTAATATTAGTACTGATTCCCCTCGTGGTCTTAGTCCGAACCCTAGTCCTTACCCAAGTTCTTGTCCGAGCCCCAGTGTTACTGTAAGTCCTAGTCTTTGTCCTAGTCCTTGCCCGAGCACCAGTTTGATTGTTAGTCCCAGTCCTTGCCCAAGCCCTAGTTTGACCGTTTGTCCTAGTTCTTGCCCAAGCCCTGGTATGACTGTAAGTCCTGGTCGTTGCCCAAGCCCTTCTCAAAGCACTAGTGTGATTGTAAGTCCTGGTCCTCTCTCAAGTCCTTGCCCGAGTCCTAGTGTTTGTCTTATCACTCATCATAGTCCTAGTCCTGCTCACAGCCAGTCCCCTAGTTCTCCTCGGCAGACCCCTTTGCCTGCTCCTCGGCTGAAGCCGACTCCTGCTCCTCGGCTGAAGCCGACTCCTGCTCCTCGGCTGAAGCCGACTCCTGCTCCTCGGCTGAAGCCGACACCTGCTCCTCGGCTGAAGCCGACACCTGCTCCTCGGCTGAAGCCGACACCTGCTCCTCGGCTGAAGCCGACACCTGCTCCCAGTCTGGTTCTCACACCAGCACATGACTCTGACCTGGTTTTCACGCCAGAATTAGACTCTCGCCTGGTTTTCACACCAGAAAATGTTTCTAGCCTTGTTCTCACGCCAGTTTCAGACTCTAAACAGGTTCTCACGCCAGCACGAACTCCAAGGCTGGAGCCCACTCTAGCACCAGTTCCTAAGCTGGAGCCCACTCCGGTACCAGCACCACGACAGGTACCGGTGCCAGCTCCGTGCCGCCAAGCACCGCCGACGACGGGGCTGGAGCCCACACCAGCGCCGACGACGGGGCTGGAGCCCACACCAGCGTCGACGACGGGGCTGGAACCTTCACCTGTGTCGACAGGGCTGGAGCCCACTCCAGTGCCAGCTCCTCGACAAGCGCCGGTACCAGCTCCACGCCGCCAAGCACTGCCGACGAAGAAGCTGGAGCCCACACCGGCGCCGACGATGAGGCTGGAGCTCACACCAGTCACGACTCCTGCGGCTCCCAGGCCGCCTTCGACGACTCCGGCGGCTCCCAGGCCGCCTCCGGCGGCTCCCAGGCCGCCTCCGGCGGCTCCCAGGCCGCCTCCGGCGGCTCCCAGGCCGCCTCCGGCGGCTCCCAGGCCGCCTCCGGCGGCTCCCAGGCCGCCACCGGCGGCTCCCAGGCCGCCTCCGGCGGCTCCCAGGCCGCCTCCGGCGGCTACCAGGCCGCCTCCGACGACTCCCAGGCCGCCTCCGACGACTCCTGCGGCTCCCAGGCCGCCTCCGACGCCTTCTTCGGCTGCAGCACCCGCATCATCCTCGCCAGCTGCACTCGGGCCTGCTTTGGCTGCAGTCCCCGCACCCTCGTCTGCTGCTTCCAAGCCTGCTGGGATTTCGGTGCTGAGGCGTCGTCCACCACGTCGATCACGGGCGTGGCCTCTGCGAGGTCATCCTCCTCGCCAGACACTCCCTCCTCCATGTCGGCCACGGATGTGGCCGTGCCCGGGTCGTCCGCCTCGCCGGGCACCTCATCCTGCGATGCGGCCACTAATGTGGCCTTTTCGAGGTCGCCCGCCAAAACTTTTTCGGCAGCAGCGTTCCACCCGCCGCCGCCACATGATGTGTCCTCGGTGGATTCGGGGACATGCGATCTGGCGACCCTCCACCGTGGCCTCCCTCCGCCCTCCCTTCGTTTGTGAACTTTCTGGTTTTGGGGAGGGGGTTCAAGTTTTTGTTTGTTTTTTAAGACATCTGGTATCTGTCTTTTGTTGGGGGGGAATACTGTTGCGATCTGCTGCTCAGATCTTCACGTGTTTGTTTTTTCATTCTCAGTCTGACCCGTTTATTTCCTGTTTTTGTCCATCAATATGGTTACACATCAGTCCACCTGTTAGTCTCGTCCCGCACACCTGCTACTAATTTTCACCCTCCTATTTAAGCTCACCTTTTCTGTTTACTCATTCTCGGATCCTAATTTGCCCACGCGCATCAGTGACGACTCTCATCATTCGTATGTATTTTCTCGCTAGCTCTCACGCCAAGCCACTTTATTGTCTAGCTTTCATGCTAAATGTTTTGTTTACTCTTTTGTGTCCTCGTACCAAGTTCTAGTTTTCCTTGTTTTATCCTAGCTTTCACGCTAGCGTCTTTTGTTTACTTTTTCTCTTTACACCAGTATTTTTGTTCATAGACTTTTGTTATTAAATACCCTTTATCTTACCTATGCTGTGTTCTGCTTCGACGCATCCACGGGAAAACCACACCGGCATTACAATGCCGAAGAAGAGTCATCACAAGTCCGGTCCATAGTGGATCTTACATAATTTGTGTGAGTCCAGTCCATAGTGGATCTAACATTATAGTGTGAGAGTCCAGTCCATAGTGGAGTTTACATAATATTGTGAGAGTCCTGTCCATAGTGGATCTACCATAATATTGTGAAAGTCCAGTCCATAGTGGATCTAACATAATATTGTGAGAGTCCAGTCCATAGTGGATCTTACATAATTGTGAGAGAGTCCAGTCTATAGTGGATCTTACATAATATTGTGAGAGTCCAGTCCATAGTGGATCTACCATAATATTGTGAGAGTCCAGTCCATAGTGGATCTAACATATGAGTGAGAGCGTCCAGTCCATAGTGGATCTAGCATAATAGTGAGAGAGTCCAGTCCATAGTGGATTTAACATTTGAGTGAGAGATTCCAGTCCCTAGGGGATCTAGCATAATAGTGAGAGAGTCCAGTCCATAGTGGGTCTTACATAATATTGTGAGAGTCCAGTCCATAGTGGATCAGCATAATATTGTGAGAGTCTAGTCCATAGTGAATCTAACATAATATTGTGAGAGTCCAGTCCATAGTGGATCAGTATAATATCATGAGAGTCTAGTCCATAGTGGATCTAGCGTAACATTGTGAAAGTCCAGTCCATAGTGGATCTAACATAATATTGTGAGAGTCCAGTCCATAGTGGATCTAACATAATTGTGAGAGAGTCCAGTCTATAGTGGATCTTACATAATATTGTGAGAGTCCAGTCCATAGTGGATCTACCATAATATTGTGAGAGTCCAATCCATAGTGGATAGACATAATATCGTGAGAGTCCAGTCCATAGTGGATCTAACATATGAGTGAGAGAGTCCAGTCCATAGTAGATGTAGCATAATAGTGAGAGAGTCCAGTCCATAGTGGCTCTTACATAATATTGTGAGAGTCCAGTCCATAGTGGATCCAACATAAATGTGAGAGTCCAGTTAATAGTGGATCTAGCATAACATTGTGAGAGTCCGGTCCATAGTGGATCTTACATAATTTGTGTGAGTCCAGTCCATAGTGGATCTAACATAATAGTGTGAGAGTCCAGTCCATAGTGGATCAGTATAATATCGTGAGAGTCTAGTCTATCGTGGATCTAGCGTAACATTGTGAAAGTCCAGTCCATAGTGGATCTAACATAATATTGTGAGAGTCCAGTCCATAGTGGATCTAACATAATTGTGAGAGAGTCCAGTCTATACTGGATCTTACATAATATTGTGAGAGTCCAGTCCATAGTGGATCTACCATAATATTGTGAGAGTCCAGTCCATAGTGGATCAACATAATATCGTGAGAGTCCAGTCCATAGTGGATCTAACATAATATTGTGTGAGTTCAGTCCATAGTGGATTTAACATAATTGTGAGAGTCCAGTTAATAGTGGATCTAGCATAACATTGTGAGAGTCCGGTCCATAGTGGATCTTACATAATTTGTGAGAGTCCAGTCCATAGTGGATCTAACATAATATTGTGAGAGTCCAGTCCATAGTGGATCAGCATAATATTGTGAGAGTCTAGTCCATAGTGAATCCAACATAATATTTTGAGAGTCCAGTCCATAGTGGATCAGTATAATATCGTGAGAGTCTAGTCCATCGTGGATCTAGCGTAACATTGTGAAAGTCCAGTACATAGTGGATCTAACATAATATTGTGAGAGTCCAGTCCATAGTGGATCTAACATAATTGTGAGAGAGTCCCTTCTATAGTGGATCTTACATAATATTGTGAGAGTCCAGTCCATAGTGGATCTACCATAATATTGTGAGAGTCCAGTCCATAGTGGATCAACATAATATCGTGAGAGTCCACTCCATAGTGGATCTAACATATGAGTGAGAGAGTCCAGTCCATAGTAGATCTAGCATAATAGTGAGAGAGTCCAGTCCATAGTGGCTCTTACATATTATTGTGTGAGTCCAGTCCATAGTGGATCCAACATAATTGTGAGAGTCCAGTCAATAGTGGATCTAGCATAACATTGTGAGAGTCCGGACCATAGTGGATCTTACATAATTTGTGAGAGTCCAGTCCATAGTGGATCTAACATAATAGTGTGAGAGTCCAGTCCATAGTGGAGTTTACATAATATTGTGAGAGTCCTGTCCATAGTGGATCTTACATAATAGTGAGAGAGTCCAGTCCATAGTGGATCTAACATAATATTGTGAGAGTCCAGTCCATAGTGGATCTTACATAATTGTGAGAGAGTCCAGTCTATAGTGGATCTTACATAATATTGTGAGAGTCCAGTCCATAGTGGATCTACCATAATATTGTGAGAGTCCAGTCCATAGTGGATCTAACATATGGGTGAGAGAGTCCAGTCCATAGTGGATCTAGCATAATAGTGAGAGAGTCCAGTCCATAGTTGCTCTTACATAATATTGTGAGAGTCCAGTCCATAGTGGATCTAACATAATGGTGAGAGTCCAGTCCATAGTGGATCTAACATGATATTGTAAGAGTCCAGTCCATAGTGGATCTAGCATATTAGTGAGAGAGTCCAGTCCATAGTGGATCTAACATATGGGTGAGAGAGTCCAGTCCATAGTGGATCTAGCATAATAGTGAGAGAGTCCAGTCCATAGTTGCTCTTACATAATATTGTGAGAGTCCAGTCCATAGTGGATCTAACATAATGGTGAGAGTCCAGTCCATAGTGGATCTAACATGATATTGTAAGAGTCCAGTCCATAGTGGATGTAGCATATTAGTGAGAGAGTCCAGTCCATAGTGGCTCTTACATAATATTGTGAGAGTCCAGTCCATACTGGATCAGCATAGTATCGTGAGAGTCTAGTCCATAATGGATCTAACATAATATTGTGAGAGTCCCAAGTTCCCAATTTCCCAAGTTCCAAACCAAAATTCCAGTTTTCCTGGAAATTCAAACTCTTCAACATTCAAACCATTCCAACATTCATACTACATCCTGTCAATTTAAAAAAAATTAAAATAAAAATCTTCCAAATTTCCAGGAATTTCCAATTGAAATGAATGGGGGATTTTTCCAAGTGGAACAAATCCTACATTGTTCAACCTATTCAAACCATTCCAGCATCAACACATTCCACTCCTCCTGGACATCCAAACTAACAATTTCCCAAGTTCCAAACCAGAATTCCAGTTTTCCTGGAAATTCAAACTTTTCAACATTCAAACCATTCCAACATTCATATTACAAACTGTCAGCATTTGGGTTCAAATTCTGCATTGGAACATTCCCATGCAATTCCTCCAGGAATTTTCTCATCTAGTTAAAATTATTTTTATGATGACTCGGAATATATCCACAACTGACCGGCAGCCAGCCAGAAACGTCCGGCCGGCGTGACAATATAGAGGCGGATAAAACCAGGGAGCTCGTAAGAAGTCCGGCTCGCCAAAAAAACATCTCATAAAATACGGCGAGTTGTCGTTTACGAGACTCATCAGTCTGGTTTGAAGACCTCTTTGACTCGTCAAAGTCGACAACGCTGGCCGGCCGCCGCTAATCGCTGATAATGGAGCTGGCAGGAAGGCAAAGTGAGACTCATTGGGGGCTTGTACTGACTTGACATACTTCTCCATACTCAAACACTCATATGTATCAAACATTTACACTATATATACACACTATCTAGACAATAAACGGTATATAACAGATAGTACATGCAATGGAAGTAGTCACAGAACTTCACTTTTTACATATTTTGTTATGCTGCATCATAAATTTTGTTTGTCCTTAAAATTTTACACAATAAATCATAAAAATGACAAAGTTTTTACTTTTTATTTTTTGGAACTATTCAACTGTATTAACATTAATCAATTGGAATTAAAAATGTATTGTATGTCACTTTTCTAAATGTTTATATAATCTAAAATAAAGTTGTTATTGGTTTAACCTGTTTTCTTGACTGTTTGGAGTGCATATACACAGTATGGGTCAAAATGACCCGCAACATAATCAATGTAATTTATTTTCAACATAATACAAGGGTTGAAAAATAAGAAAAAAAAATGCAAATAAGTATTCCCAATATTTTAGTCAATGCTTTGTTGATTCAATTTTGGCAGCAATAACAGACTGAAATCTTTTTTTGAAAACGATGCTACAAGCCTGCGATGATGTGGCGACTTGTCCAGGGTGTACGATGCCTTCCGTCCGATTGAAGCTGAGATAGGCACCAGCGCCCCCGCGACCCCAAAGGGAATAAGTGGTAGGAAATGGATGGAAGGATGGATGCTACAAGCTTGACACATGTCTTGGGGTGAGAAAAAACTGTTCACAATGCCATCACAGGTTATTGTCTGTACAATTTTGAGGACAACATGAATTAATTCCATTTTTGATTATATATATATATATATATATATATATATATATATATATATATATATATATATATATATATATGTTGCAAAGTGTAAGAGTGTTTTGTGGTCTGATGAGTCCACATTTCAAATGGTTTTTGAAAACCGTGGATGTCGTGTCCCGGGCACAAAGTTCAAAAGCCAGCATCTGTGAGGGTATGGGGGTGCATTAGTGCCCAAGGCATGGGTAACTGAAATGCTGAAAGGTTTAGGAGCAACACATGTTGCCATCCAAGCAACATTATCTTAGACGCCCCTGCTTATTTCAGCAAGACAATGCCAAGCCACGTGTTACAACAGCGTGGCTTCGTTGTAAAAGAGTGCGGGTACTAGACTGGCCTGCCTGTAGTCCAAAACGGTCTCCCGTTGAAAATGTGTGTCGCCTTATGAAGCCTAAAATACCACAACGGAGACCCCGGACTGTTGAACCGCAGACAGGAAGTGCTCACAAAAGTTCATCGAAACTCGATCTTGTTGTTTTCAAAAGTGAAAAAGGTTGTGACACTCGGAGGTCGGCTCACAACGTAAACATTGACATTCCTTTTGTGCTAGCAGACCCTGAGGACCAAACACCACCTGGGGTCGTGACCCTCGCAGAATGGACACTTCATTAGGAACATAAACCAATAACACCCGGCCCCTACATCCAGACTCTTATCTGGTACGTCTGCTCCGGTGTCAGCCGCCGGTCTCGCCATCTGTCGGGCACAGCGTCACCGCTATATGTTTTCCACGTCCCGACCCCACGTTCCGAGCGAGCCAAGACCACCTCTTCCTCCACAGCTGTCACTCACACTCCAACAGGTTGGTTTCCATGGCAATGTACATGTACCGTCTTCCACATAGGACAATAATATATCTGTGGTGTGATGCCAGCATTGTCCAATTTGCATACTCAGCTGCATTCTGGCAATGTACATGTACCGTCTTCCACATAGGACAATAATATATCTGTGGTGTGATGCCAGCATTGTCCAATTTGCATACTCAGCTGCATTCGTCGCAATTAGCAGTAAAGTGTTTTTTTTGCAAATCCAACTCTGACCACAGTGTCGCTTTCCATTGTTTTTAGCAGACTGCATTGCAAAATGATTGACCCACCCCTCTTCCTCTCGCGTTCTGCCTAAAAAGAGGCACACATGTGACAGTGGAAACAAATTTCCCTTCAAGGGGTGCTAATTATAACAACATGATCCCTCCTGCTGTGTGTTCTTATTCTCTGGCAGACCATGCTCACATAATGTGTGTTTCTTTAATATATATATATATATATATATATATATATATATATATATATATATATATATATATATATATATGTATATATATATGTAAATGTGTTTATATATATATAGTAGCTGAGATAGGCGCCAGCGCCCCCCGCGACCCCAAAAGGGAATAAGCGGTAGAAAATGGATGGATGGATGGATATATATATAGTGAGCCGCCACAGATAAATAAGTGTATGAGAAGCATTGATGCTGAGGTGATTCCAGTGTATGTAATAGTAATGTATGTTTGATGCAGCAACAAGTTAGTAATCAGTGATGACTACAAAAGTGATTACTTAGCAGAAATACACATTAAACATGACATGATGTGACCTAACCGAGCATAAATACACATAAACATGACATAATGTGACCTAACCTAGTAGAAAAACACATAAACATGACAAATGTGACCTAACCGAGCATAAATAAACATAAACATGACATAATGTGACCTAACCGAGCATAAATACACATAATAAAGGACATAATGTGACCAAACCGTGCACAAATACACATAAACATGACATAATGTGACCTAACCTAGTAGAAAATACACATAAACATGACATAATGTGACCTAACCGAGCATAAATACACATAAACATGACATAATGTGACCTAACCCAGTAGAAATACACATAAACATGACATAATGTGACATAACCAGGGACGGCGTGGCGCAGTGGAAGAGTGGCCGTGCGCAACCCGAGGGTCACTGGTTCAAAACCCACCTAGAACCAACCTCGTCACGTCCGTTGTGTCCTGAGCAAGACACTTCACCCTTGCTCCTGATGGGTGCTGGTTGGCGCCTTGCATGGCAGCTCCCTCCATCAGTGTGTGAATGTGTGTGTGAATGGGTAAATGTGGAAGTAGTGTCAAAGCGCTTTGAGTACCTTGAAGGTAGAAAAGCGCTATACAAGTACAACCCATTTATCATTTAACCTAGTAGAAATACACATTAAACATGACACAATGTGACCTAACCTAGTAGAAATACATGTAACACATGACATAATGTGACCTAACCGAGCATAAATACATAAACATAACATAATGTGACCTAACCAAGTAGAAATACATATAAACATGACATAATGTGACATAACCTAGTAGAAGTACACATTAAACATGACACAATGTGACCTAACCTAGAAGAGAATACACATAAACATGACATGATGTGACCTAACCGAGCATAAATACACATAAACATGACATAATATGACTTAACCTAGCAGAAATACACTTAAACATGACATAATGTGACCTAACCTAGTAGAAATACACATAAACATGACATAAAGTGACCTAACCGAGCATAAATACAAATAAAAATGACATAATGTGACCAAACCAAGCATAAATACACATAAACATGACATAATGTGACTTAACCTAGCAGAAATACACATAAACATGAGATAATGTGACCTAGCTTATTAGAAATACACATTAAACATGACACAATGTGACCTAAGCTAGTAGAAAATACACAATAACATGACATAATGTGACCTAACCAAGCATAAATACACATAAACATGACATAATGTGACCTAACTTAGTAGAAATACACATAAACATGACATAATGTGACTTAACCTAGCAGAAATACACATGAACATAACATAATGTGACCTAACCGAGTAGAAATACATATGAACATGACATAATGTGACATAACCTAGTAGAATTACACATTAAACATGACACAATGTGACCTAACCATGTAGAAATACACGTAACACATGACATAATGTGACCTAACCGAGTAGAACTACACATTAGACATTACATAATGTGACCTAACCTAGTAGAAATACACATTAAACATGACATAATGTGACCTAACCTAGTAGAAATACACATTAAACATGACACAATGTGACCTAACCTAGTAGAAATACACATAAACATGACATAATGTGACCTAACCTAGTAGAAATACACATAAACATGATATAATGTGACTTAACCTAGCAGAAATACACATGAACATAACATAATGTGACCTAACCGAGTAGAAATACATATGAACATGACATAATGTGACATAACCTAGTAGAATTACACATTAAACATGACACAATGTGACCTAACCATGTAGAAATACACGTAACACATGACATAATGTGACCTAACCGAGTAGAACTACACATTAGACATTACATAATGTGACCTAACCTAGTAGAAATAAACATTAAACATGACATAATGTGACCTAACCTAGTAGAAATACACATTAAACATGACATAATGTGACCTAACCTAGTAGAAATACACATTAAACATAACATAATGTGACCTAACCTAGTAGAAATACACATTAAACATGACATAATGTGACCTAACCGAGCATAAATACACATAAACATGACACAATGTGACCTAACCTAGTAGAAATACACGTAAAACATGACATAATGTGACATAACCTAGTAAAAATACACATTAAACATGACATAATGTGACCTAACCTAGTAGAAATACACATAAACATGACATAATATGACTTAACCTAGCAGAAATACACATGAACATAACATAATGTGACCTAACCGAGTAGAAATACATATGAACATGACATAATGTGACATAACCTAGTAGAATTACACATTAAACATGACACAATGTGACCTAACCATGTAGAAATACACGCAACACATGACATAATGTGACCTAACCGAGTAGAACTACACATTAAACATTACATAATGTGACCTAACCTAGTAGAAATACACATTAAACTGGACATAATGTGACCTAACCTAGTAGAAATACACATTAAACATGACACAATGTGACCTAACCTAGTAGAAATACACGTAAAACATTACATAATGTGACCTAACCTAGTAGAAATACACATTAAACTGGACATAATGTGACCTAACCTAGTAGAAATACACATTAAACATGACACAATGTGACCTAACCTAGTAGAAATACACATTAAACATGACACAATGTGACCTAACCTAGTAGAAATACACATTAAACATGACATAATGTGACCTAACCTAGTAGAAATACACATAAAACATGACATAATGTGACCTAACCTAGTAAAAATACACATTAAACATTACATAATGTGACCTAACCTAGTAGAAATACACATTAAACATTACATAATGTGACCTAACCTAGTAGAAATACACATTAAACATGACATAATGTGACCTAACCTAGTAGAAATACACATTAAACATGACATAATGTGACCTAACCTGGGGGATGTGTTTCCTCATCTTCCGATACAATATGAAATGGGAAGGGGTGTGGCTACTCATCTTCGTCTTGAACGTGGGGTCGGGGTGTGTTGCTCCTCCTCTTCCTATTTAAGATGGCATGGGGATGGGGTGTGGCTCCTCATCTTCCTCTTTAACGTGGGGTGGGGGATGTGGCTTTTCGTCTCCCTCTTTAACGTGGGGTGGGGGATGTGGCTTTTCGTCTCCCTCTTTAACGTGGGTTGGAGGGGTTTGGCTCCTCATATTCCCATTTAAGGTGGGATGGAGGGGTTGTGGCTCCTTATCTTCCTCTTTAATGTGTGGTGGGGATGTGTTTCTTCATCTTCCGCTATACTATGGGGTGGGAAGGGGTGTGGCTCCTCACCTTCCTCATTATTGTGGGGTGGAGGGGTTGTAGCTCCTCATCTGCCTCTTTAATGTGGGTTTGAGTGGTGTGGCTCCTCATTTTCCTCTTTAATGTGGGGTGGGGAGGGGGTAGCTCCTTATCTTCCTCTTTGATGTGGGGTGGGGATGTGCATCCTCATCCTCCTCTTTAATGTGGGTAGGAGAGGGGTTGTGGCTCCTCATCTTCCTCTTTAATGTGGGGTGGGGGTTTTGGGTTTTCATCTTCCTCTATAATGTGGGGTAGGGTTGTTTATCCTCATTTTCCTCTTTTAATGTGGGGTGGAGGGTTTGTGGCTCTTCATCTTCCTCTTAAATGTGGGATAACTAGTGTGGTTCCTCCTCTTCTTCTTAAATGTGGGGTGAAGGGGTTGTGGCTCCTCATCATCCACTTTAATGTGGGGGGTGGGGATGTGGCTCATCTTTCTCTTAAAAGGGGTCGGGGGTGAGACTCATCTTCCTCAATCAATCAATCAATCAATCAATCAATCAATCAAATCAATCAATCATCATTAAAGATGATTGATTTAATGTGGCGTGGGGGGTGTGCCTCCTCATATTCCTCTTTAATGTGGGGTGGAGGGCTTGTGGATACTCCTCTTCTTCTTTAATGTGGGGTGGAGGGGTTTTGACTCCTTCTCTTTCTCTTTAAAGTGGGACAAAGGGGTTTTGGCTCCTCATCTTCCTCTTCAATGTGGGGTGGGGTGTGTGACTCCTCATCCTCATTTTTAACGGGGAGTAAGGGGTATGGGTCCTCCTCTTCCTCTTTAAAATGTGGTGGGGGTTGTGGCTCTTCCTTTTCCTTTCTTATAGGTAACGAATAATTAAGAAGCCCGGGCTGGATAGGAGAGAGGTTGTGGCTCCTCATCTTCCTCTTTAATGTGGGCTAGGGTTTTGGGTCTTCATCTTTCTCTGTAATGTGGGGTAGGGTTGTTGCTCGTCATTTTCCTCTTTTTAATGTGGGGTGGATGGGTTGTGGGTCTTCATCTTCCTCTTAAATGTGGGGTAACTAGTGCGGCTCTTCCTCTCCTTCTTAAATGTGGGGTGGAGGGCTTTTGGCTCTTCATCTTCCTCTTAAATGAGGGGTAACTAGTGCGGCTCTTCCTCTTCTTCTTAAATGTGGGTGTAGGGGTTGTGGCTCCTCATTGCCCTCTTTAATGTGGGGTGGGGGTGTGGCTCATCTTCCTTTTCAAAGGAGTGTGGGGTGAGACTCATCTTTTCTTTTGACGTGGCGTGGAGGTGTTTGCCTCCTCATCTTCAATCAATCATCATTTAAGATGATTGATTTAACGTGGCGTGGGGGAGTGTGCCTCCTCATATTCCTCTTTAATGTGGGGTGGAGGGCTTGTGGCTCCTCCTTGTCTGCTTTATTGTGGGGTGGAGGGGTTGTGGCTCCTTTTCTTTGTCTTTAAAGTGGGGTGAAGGAGTTTTGGCTCCTCATCTTCTTCTTCAATGTGGGGTGGGGTGTTGGACTCCTCATCTTCCTTTTTAATAGGGAGTAGGGGGTATGGGTCCTCCTCTTCCTCTTTAAAAAGTGGTGGGGGTTGTGGCTCCTCCTTTTTCATTTTTTTTTATAGGTAAAGAATAATTAAGAAGCCTGGGCTCTCAACTGTGCAACCTCTTAAAGTGGTAGGGAGTGAATTTCACTAACGCAGACCTGGCACGCCGTAGACTAGGTGGCCGACTGGCAAACGCGCCATGCCAAAATACTTCAAACCAAAACCAAAAACACACAAGCTGACGTGAACCTCCATAGGGAGTGTTCTTGCACGTCATATAACGTCAGCACTAAAAGCAAGTGTATGACGAGATCAAGTGGAAAAGATGCACACGTGGTCAGCTTAGGAACAGGAGCAGGATGAGATAGCGGATCAAACAGCCTCATTTGGCCTCAGCAAGAAGGAGTGCTCTTATCTTTAAAAGCACCATTTAGTGTTAATTAATCCTTAGGAGTGAAACCTCCCCCCTACAACAAATTCTCTCCGCTTGTTAGGCTTTCACGCTCTGAGTGCGAGCTCGCGCAGTCGGAGTAAAAAAAGACCGAAAACGTGATGAGGCTGTTTGTCTCTGGCACTCGCGGGGCGCCAGACGCTTTAGGAGCCATTTTGCCTTAATGCTTTTCAAGTGCGAGCATGGACACGGGCGATGGCGTCCGTGTTCTTGTTGTAGCATCCAGATTTCGGCTTGTTGGCCCGAGAGGAAACAATCAAGCTCCCTGGCAGCGCTTTGATTCTGGACTCCGCGTTTATGCCCTGGACTCAGAGGGACAACGCGGCTTTGATTGTTGCCACTTCAACACAACATCGCACGTGTGCTTCTTAACTCGCAGCTTTTTTCATATTCACATTTTTTACCGTCCTTTAGTCTGTGATTATTGTAATATTTAACGTTCATTGACTCTATGTTATTCGACTCCTTTTGTCTTTGGTCTGTTGGTCCGTTTGTGGGTTTCAGAGGGCTGCTGTTCTCCAGGCGAACACATTCACTTCAAAAATTGGGTCTTCATTACATTGTAAGTTTTTTTAAAGCATATTCTACATAACTTTGGCTTATAAAGCGCACTTAAAATCATTGTATCTTGTCAAAAATGGACAGTGCATCTATTTCCGGTTGTGCTTACCGACCTCAAAGCAATTTTATTTGTTAAATGGTGTAATGATAAGTGTGACCAGTAGTTGGCAGTCACCCATAAGAGATACCTGCGGACTGCAGGTTGATGCCTGTTTAATAAATGACGCAAGCAAGTAAAGGTAAGAAAGCAACTCCAAAACGTTGGCGTTTAATTGAGAATGTAGAACCTTACCCATGGCGCTCAGGAATCCGTCAAAATGTTTTAGTACGACTTTGGTAAGCTCTGAAGTTGCACCGCTTGATGGATTGTCAGCGCATACCATAGTAAGACGTACTGTGCTTCAACATACGGTATTATTATGGTGTGTGTATAAGGACCCCAAAATGGCACCTATTAGGATAGGGTGTGCTTACCGATCTCGAAGCAATTTGACTTGTTACATGGTGTAATGATAAGTGTGACCAGCAGATGGCAGTCACCCATAAGAAATACATGTGGACGGCAAGTTGATGCCTGTTCAATAAATGACGCTAGCAAGTAAAGGTAAGCAAGCAACACCAAAACGTTGACGTTTAATTGAGAATATAGAACATTACCCACGGTGCTCAGAAATGTGTCAAAATGTTTCAGTACGACTTTGGTAAGGTATGAAGATGTGAATAAGCTATATGTTATGAATTCTCATCGGTTGTATCAACTGTTTTCTTTCTCCGAGAACGTGACTTTTCAGCCACGCCCATATATCTCGCCCCCTCTTCTCCCGGCCGCTTACTATTAAAGACAACAGATGATTAGATTAACACATACCAGCAGTGAAATCGAATCACCTGTCAGCTGTGTCTCACCG
The DNA here is from genome assembly GCF_033978795.1 of Nerophis ophidion. Taxonomy (NCBI): domain Eukaryota; kingdom Metazoa; phylum Chordata; class Actinopteri; order Syngnathiformes; family Syngnathidae; genus Nerophis; species Nerophis ophidion. The sequence continues at coordinate 59,982,492 of NC_084619.1, read as the reverse complement.
TCAGCACATGCCACGCCCCCCCGTCTGATGGTGCTCTGTCTTCAGCACTTGGACAGAGGTGGTGACCTTTGCTCCTCAAACACTCTCTCCCTTTATAATCCGGTGCACCTTATGGTCCGAAAAATAAGGTAAATCAAGGGTTATATTACGTCCTATTCATGTCTGATATGTATTATAGTGCAGTACGTGTCTTATTTCCTATTATGTTGTGGCGATCAAAAAAAAAAAAACTTCCGTTTCCGGCTTAAGGGTGAATAATACTAACAACACGGCGGCTCATTGTGTTGCTATCTTCACCGCGACAATCCAGTTGACCACATTTTTGCAGGACAACTTTTCGATGCACTTCATCTTCAACCCCCGCCTCGTCAGTAAGACATCTCCACATTGGTGATCTGATGTGAAAAGGCGAGACACGAGACGTAGCAGTACCGGCACGCCACTTTAATACTAACAGGACTGAGATCCTCACCCGTTGCCAAGTTTAGATGAAGTGTATTGATGCACTTCATCTTCAAAATTGCCAGCGCGGCACAACAATGGTGAGCCTCGGACGTGAGCACGGGACACACAATGCTAACAACACAGGTTGCTAAAAACACAGCTGGAAAAGGCCTTTTTGCCGTGAGGGTTCTACTGAGTCCGAAAGATCCTCCGTGAGCCCCGTAGACAGTTTGAATACCGTCTTTTTTAAACATAACAGACCGGAATTGCTTTTCAGCAGTCTGTTTTTGGCGCTTCTCTCTGAAGCTCCCAAATCCAACTCCCGTGTCTCGTTCCGGCTGCTGCTAATAAAGGCGACAGGTGATCAGATAAGAAGGCCCACTTGGGCCATCTACTCACCTGTAGCTGTCTTCGAAGCCGGTCCTTGCACACCCCGTTCCACGACAGGCCCGTAGGCAACTACCCCCGTCTTTGAGGCCGGTCCTTGTACACCCCATGCCGCTGCAGGCCCGCGGGCCACGTGCCCCAGCTGCTGCTATTAAAGATATTAGATAACAAAATCCATCTGGGCTATCTACTCACCTGTTGCTGTCTTCGAGGCTGGTTCTTGCACAACCCTTTTCGCGGCAGGCCCACAGGCCACGCCCCAACCCCTTCCACAACAGCTAATTCTTGTCGACTAGGTTTTTGGCAGAACAAGCCTGTTTCTAACTTAACTCTTAAGACCAAAGCTGTTTGTATACATATTTTAGTTACTTGTCTTTGCTATTTGGGCTTTTTGGACCCTAATTAGAATAAAAACTAAAAATCATCTTTAAATATGATGTATTTGGTCGATAGGTACACCAACCTGTACTTCATGTGTCGTGACATGCACATTTTTATTTTTAGACTTTTTTTTCCCAAATTCGATTGTATGTTGTACTCTTCTGACACCACCAGATGGCAGTATAAGTGTCCACATAAGTGGCCATGAGAACCCAATTCAGTAGTGTACACAATTTTGGAAATAAGAGCAAAACAGTGCTGTCCACGCATGTGGCCACTAAGGCCTTTAGAGGTTAAAGGGATTACCCGGGAAGTGATCAAGTTTTTCCATGTCGTGGATGTGTTGTAGTGGCCGGGTGATGACCGTCGCAGTGATGCTTGGAGGCTGGAGTACTGTCATCTACATTAGAACACGCTCAAGGCTACTAAATTGGGTGTAAAGGTGGCTGTTATTTCATGTTCAAAGGGCTCTTTTTTATCTCAAAAATATTTTCAGAAGGTCAAAAACAGGTTGTGGAGAGGTGGAGCTGGTGAACGAGCAGCAGGGAAGGGCAAGATGGCGGCAAGGAAGCGGAGAATGCGGGCGAGCGACGAGGCGGGGCATGCCGGGAGCGACGCTACAAGCGAGATCAGGTGCGTGGCTCGCGCACCAGGAGACAATTAACGTATCTCCTCTCAGTGTATAAAAGGGGAGAAGGAGGAGAGAACGAGGCAGAAGGAGGAGGAGAGCCCGTAGCAGTGCCTGAAGAGCAAGAGCGACAGGGAGCAGACGACGACGGCGGCTGAAAAGCAGCCGAAGAGCGAGCAGTGGAGACGAGGAACTGAAAAGCAACCCGACCTGAAGACAAGCTATATTGAAAAATAACGCAAGATGTCCTTCCTTGGTGGTCCATTGAACCCGCACAACAGCGAGCGACTGTCACACAGGTTTTTTATGCTCCAACTAGAAAAATTTTCAATTTGTTATTATTAATGCAACTTCACGGACATGTCCAATTAACCTAAGGACGACTAGTGACATCATGAACGACGCACCACAGAAAATAAAAAAAAATATGTTTTCTTCGCCACGAGCTTCCACTGCAACAATTTGGAAACAAAAAAAACTCCCCGTGAATAATTACGTTTCCTTCAGGAGATCTCCCAAGATGCATGAGGGCGACACGATCCATCAGCCTGAGTGTAAGCGGAAATATCGTTCGGCTTAATGCCCCTATTTTCCGATTAAAAGCGAGAAGGTGACTTTGGTCGGGCGCTAAAGTGCGCGGACACGCCGGATGTGGATTTCACTCGGAAAAGCGTTGTCCTCTAGGGGGAACGCAACAAAATCGCCCGAATAGGGGAACGTCTTTGTTGCTCAAGAAACGACCTCTGTTGCAAAAGGTTGAAATTCAAAAATCCTGACAAATAATTTGATGCATTTTAGTGACCTTAATAGTCGAGTTAATTGCTTCTGTGACCAAACATACCTCTAATATTGCCACACAGAGAGGAACAGTTAACACCTAAATGTCCTCCAAAAAGCAGAAAATTCATTCTATTCCAATCATTTAGAAAAGGCAAACATGCTAGGCTATCGGCTACTAGCAGCTACACAACAGCCAAGCACACAATAGCACACCATATTGCAGTGTAAAACATGTCAGTACAAAACACCTGTTCAAATATATACTTGCATATTACTTACACATGAAAAGTCTCCAAGGCGGAAGCATCCAGTAACAAATGTGTCTGCGTCGTACTGCATCATGAGTTTAACATCATGAAAACAAACAAAAAAAAAATCCCCCCCCAAAAAATACCACTCCACTTCCACTTAAAGACAGCATAAGTCCAATCCGGACAGTAAATACCGTATTTCCTTGAATTTCCGCCGGGTATATAGTATGCGCCTGCCTTGAATTAAACACTTCACTTGTCATCATTTTCAAAATGGAGGAAGCTGATTTCAATCATTTGAAATCGCATAAAAGGAGGAAGATTAGGCGCTATTCAGTAGGATTTAAGGTCCAAGCTATTGAATATGCTAAAAAGAACAGTAGGCATAAATATATATATATATATATATATATATATATATATATATATATATATATATATATATATATATATATATATATATATATATATATATATACACAAATATACATATATGTATGTATATATATATATATATATATATATATATATATATATATACATATATATATATATATATGTATATATATATATATATATATATATATATATATATATATATATATATATATCAATCAATCAATCAATGTTTACTTATATAGCCCTAAATCACTAGTGTCTCAAAGGGCTGATATATATATATATATATATATATATATATATATATATATATATATATATATATATATATATATATATATATACATATATATATATAATGTTTTGTATTTATTGCGATTTTTATTATTTTGTTTTTGGTTTTTCACTATTTTTTTCATTTTAATCATGTATTTTGTATATAATGTATTGTATTTACTGTGATTTCTACTATTTTTTCATTATAATCATTTATTTATACAATGTTTTGTATTCATTGTGATTTTTACAATTTTTACTTTTTAATCTTTTACCTTTTGTTTTTTCACATTTTTTTTTTCATTTTAACTGTGTTTTTTGTATAGAATGTATTATATTTACTGTGATTTCTACTAATTGTACTTCTTAATCTTTTACATTTTAACAGTTTTTTTTATTTATAGAATGTTTTGTACTTACTGTGATTTGTACTATTTTTACTGTTTAAAATCTTCGACCTTTTTTGCACTATTTTCTTGCATTTTAACAATGTTGTGTATATATATATATATATATATATATATATATATACACAACATTGTTAAAATGCAAGAAAAAAAAAAAATATATATATATATATATGCATATATATGCATATATATATATACACATATATAGATATAGATATAGATATATATATATATATATATATACATATATGTGTGCATATATATATATATATGTATATATATATATATATATATATATATATATATATGTATATATATATGCCTACACACAACGTTTTGTATTTATTGTGATTTTTACTATTTTTACTTTTTAATCTTGTACCTTTTGTTTTTTTCCCATTATTTTTAACTGTGTTCTTTATATAGAATATACTGTATGTACTGTGATTTTTACATCATAATCTTTCACATTGTTTTTTTTTCCTCTATTTTTTGCATTTTAATTGTGTTTTATATACATATAATGTGTGTATTCATTATGATTTTGTACTAGTTTTACTTTTTAATCTTTTACCTTTTGTTTTTGCGCTTATTGTATGCATTTTAACTGTTTTTTTTATATATAGAATGTTTAAACTTATTGTGATTTTTACTATATTACCTTTCTTTCCACACTAGTTGTATGTATTTTAAATGTGTTTTGTATAGAGAATGCCCTGTGCTTGTTGGGATTTTGATAATTATTATTATTTTTTTCATAATTTGCCTTTTTTTATTCTATACAGCACTTTGTGGCAGTAGTTACAGTATCACTAATACATTGTTAAAAGTAGTTCCTACATCTAAAATACCACTTATATGTAGTTAAAAATAGTTCTTTTAGCTACAATATTGCTAATACTTGGTTAAAAATAGTTCCTATACGTACACTATCACTAATACTTGGTTAAAAGTAGTACTTCTATTTACAAAATCACTAACGCTCGGTTAAAAGTAGTTGCTATTTCTACAAAAATCACTAATACTTGGTTAAAAGTAGTTCCTACATGTACAATATCACTAATAATTGGTTAAAAGTAGTTCCTATCACTAATACATTGTTAAAAGTAGTTCCTACATCTAAAATACCAGTAATATGTTGTTAAAAATAGTTCCTATATCTGCAATATCGCTAATACTTGGTTAAAAGTAGTTCCTATATCTACACTATAACTAATACTTGGTTAAACGTAGTTCCTTTATCTACAATATCACTAATACTTGGTTAAAAGTAGTTCCTATATCTACAAAATCACTAATGCTTGGTTAAAGTAGTTCCTATATCTACACTATCACTAATACTTGGTTAATATACAGGTCACGGGATGTAATTGAAGTATTGTTGGTGGTTTTTAAATGTTCGTAGAGGGCTTTACATGCCGAATAGTGTACGCTCATTAGCTGCATTATTAGCCACTTCTCTCTTGCCATATTTTACAATTTAGAATGCATAAAACAAGGAAAACAACTGTGGTCTCCATGTCACATGTAAGCTGCTGCTTCCAATCGTCACCAAAATTGCATCCGCGTGGTTCGAGTGTGCCCCCGTCCAACTTCTGGAGGACTAACTTCCCGCCACAAACCAGGGCAGGGGGGTCAACCCCGAGGAGGCGTTCAGGTACCCGGCTCGTGTTTTCCTGACGAGTGGTCTGGGAAAGATCCGAGCGAGTGCTCCTGACGCGCTCGCCGGTCCCGGGAGAGGAGTTGACTTTAACACGGTCAGTCTGCGCGCTTTACTTCTTTTCCCCGGCGCTCACCACGTCTCCGCCTCGTTACGGCGCCACCTAAAGGTCAGCCAAATGCCGTCCTGACCAACCTGGGTGCAATTAGTCAGTTTAATTGACCCGCGGAGGGCCTGTGACCCACTTGGGGTTCCTGATCCGCGTACTTTTAGACCTGCTGACAGGCGGGAAAGTGCGAGTGTTAAATTTAGAGAAAACATTCCTCGCCAGGAAGCTGATTCTCTTCATTTAGCGTCGGGTCAGAGTCTGCTCCGGCAGCCCCAAGTGGGTCATGGGAAGATCTGGTGGAGGTTGGATCTGGGCGTTGGCGGAACCAGCCAAACGCAACGTGCGGTCACGCCAGGGTTGGAAAAATACCATTGGGTGGATATAAAACAAATGGAATGTTCCACAGCAGGGGTGTCCAACTACGGCCTCACCGCTTTAATTTGGAGTGTGTTCAACTTTATACATCCAGCAGTTATTTGCTACACATTTGCCACCAGTTTGTGAACTACGTGAACAAATTAGATCAATGACTATGAATTGTACATTGAAAGGAACACGACACAGCACTAACGTGTATGACTCAATCCAAACAACTATACATTTGCTGTATATATACAGTGTTCCCTACAGGTAAGGCATCTATTTGTGGTGGTGTGGTTGGGCAGCGGGGGGTTTGGGGTTTGGGGTGTGTCAGTGGCGGCGTCAGCGGTGATGACCAAGAAGAACGCGGAGTTGGAATATAATTACAACACTTTATGTACATATTTATATGCATATTTATATAATATTTACATATTTATATAATATGTAACTACAAGCTCCATTCACAGACAGAGTCCCATTTCTTTTATGAGCAGTCGAGCGAGTAAAAAGCCGAAAAAAGATAAAAAAATATATTATTTATAATTTTATTTTTTTGATTTTTTTTTATTAGTGGCGGCCGTAATTCTTTCGTGGCGAGCCGCCACAAATAAAGGAATGCGTGGGAAACCCTTTATGTATATATATATATATATATATATATATATATATATATATATATATATATATATATATATATATATATATATATATATATATATATGTATATATATATATATATATATATATATATATATATATATATATATAAATATATATATATATATATATATATATATATATATATATATATATATATATATATATATATATATATATATATATATATATACAACCAAAGATTTGCAGCCCTAAATAAATAAATATATATATATATATATATATATATATATATATATATATATATATATATATATATGTATATATATGTATATATATATATATATATATATATATATATATATATACATACATATATATATATATATATATATATATATATATATATATATATATATATTTATTTATTTAGGGCTGCAAATCTTTGGTTGTCCCACGATTCGATTCAATATCGATCCTTGGGGTCCCGATTTGCTTCAAAATCGATTTTTTTTCAATTCAACACGATTCTCGATTCAAAAATGATTTTTTTCCGGATTCAAAAGGATTCTGTATCCATTCAATACATAGGATTTCAGCAGGATCTACCCCAGTCTACTGACATGCTATAGAAGAGTAGTAGTTTTTTTAAAAAAAAGCTTTTATAATTGTAAAGGACAATGTTTTATCAACTGATTGCAATAATGTAAATTTGTTTTAACTATTAAACGAACCAAAAATATGAGTTATTTTATCTTTGTGAAAACATTGGACACAGTCTGTTGTCAAGCTAATGAGATGCGATGCAAGTGTAAGCCACTGTGACACTATTGTTCTTTTTTTTTTACTTTTATAAATGTCTAATGATAATGTCAATGAGAGATTTTTAATCACTGCTCTGATGAAATTATAACTAATATTGATACTGTTGTTGATAATATTCATTTTTGTTTCACTACTTTTGGTTTGTTCTGTGTCGTGTTTGTGTCTCCTCTCAATTGCTCTGTTTATTGCAGTTCTGACTGTTGCTGGGTCAGGTTTGGTTTTGGAATTGGATTGCATTGTTATGGTATTGCTGTGTATTTAAAAAAAAAAATCGATTTTTAAAAAATGAGAAGCGATTCTGAATCGCACAACGTGAGAATCACGATTCGTATTCGAATCAATTTTTTCCCACTATATATATATATATATATATACATATATATATATATATATATATACATATGTTTAAGAAGTTTTTAGGTCGTCTCCATGCAAACGGAATTACCTTTATCTAACATGTGACCTGTTTTGAAAAAGTTTCATTAAAATGAATCCACCAAATACTCCATTGCGAGAATTGTGTTTAGTCGAGAACCGATATTTAATCAAATCATCGCCCCAGGAATCGGATCTAATCATTCGTCACCCAAAGATTCACACCCCTAGTTTGCAGTACTGACCGACCCCCTACCCCAGTGGCAGCTGCTGCTACCACAGCATAACCCACTTCCCTCCGCTAACCGAGTCGCCGCACCCAAAGAAATCGAGTACACGGAACTGACCGTGTAACTCAGTTCACCAAGTCACTCGCTGTCATGTGCTGACGAAGAGAGGAGAAGTAAACACCCAGGCAGGAATGTCTTTCAACACACGTCTGGAAGCAAATGTCTTCCACAATGGGACGCTTTGTCGGACACGTGTGTGTGTGTGTGTGTGTGTGTGTGTGTGTGTGTGTGTGTGTGTGTGTGTGTGTGTGTGTGTGTGTGTGTGTGTGTGTGTGTGTGGACTCACTGGGTCACATATGGACTCATTTACTTCCTGACAGACTCCCTTTCAGCGTCTCATCTGTCTCCTTCTGCTCCCACCTCACCATTCCTCCCACCTTCTCATGGACTCAGAATACATTTTTTCAAACTCATTTCATAGCAACTATCCACTTTGTCACTTCACAACGTGAGCTTCTTCCCCAGAAGCTCCTTTCTGCCCTCACGACTTCGCCTCCTGTCAGTCGGGCCTCCCGGGAGACGTTGGTCAAGACGCACGGCGGCTTTTCTAACGTCTTGAAGACGGGAGGTCGCCTGTACAAAAAAAAAAGCTTCAGCTTCAGTCCTTTGTAGAGCACACACACACACACACACGCACACACACACACATACACACACGACACTAACTTTACAGTCCCCCTTAGAAGTGAATGTCATTATAACATGTTGTAAAGTCTTCTTGATGGAAACAGTTTAGAGTAGTCAGTGTACAGCTTGTAGATCTCACATCATCTGAACATCTGGCAACATGAGTGTGAGTGTGAGTGTGCACGAGTGCTGTCGACACAGGCGAGCTGCGGTTCACATGCATTTCAACATAGGAAGTGACATTTGGATGCAGAGAGTTGAAAGCGTGAGTCATTTTGACAACATGAACACACCTGAAACATCTGTGGTGGATGCACGGATGGATGGATGCAGGGAAGGAAGGATGGATGGATGGATGGATGGATGGATGCAAAGATAGATGGATGATGCAAGGGAGGAAAGATGGATGACAGATGAATGCAAGGATGGATGATAAATGGATGATGAAATGATGATGGATAGTGGGAGGATAGATCAATGGATGGATGATGCAAGGAAGGATGGATAGATGGATGGATGCAAGGATGGATGATGCAAGGGAGGAAGGATGGATAACAGATGAATGCAAGGATGGATGGATACATGGATGATGAAATGATGGATGGATAGTGGGATGATAGATAAATGGATGGATGATGCAAGGAAGGAAGGATGGATAACAGATGAATGCAAGGATGGATGGATACATGGATGATGAAATAATGGATGGATAATGGGATGATAGATAAATGGATGGATGATGCAAGGAAGGATGGATAGATGGATGGATGCAAGGATGGATGATGCAAGGGATGAAGGGTGGATAACAGATGAATGCAAGGATGGATGGATACATGGATGATGAAATGATGGATGGATAGTGGGATGATAGATAAATGGATGGATGATGCAAGGAAGGATGGATGGATGGATGGATGGATGCAAGGATGGATGATGCAAGAGAGGGAGGGCAGATGACAGATGAATGTGAGGATGGATGGATAAATGGATGATGAAATGATGGATGGATAGTGGGAAGACGGGTTAATGGATGGATGATGCAATGAAAGATGAATGGATGGATGGGTGCAAGGATGGATGATGGAAGGGAGGAAGGATGGATGACAGATGAATGCAAGGATGGATGATAAATGGATGATGGAACGATGATGGATAGTGGGAGGATAGATGAATGGATGGATGATGCAAGGAAGGATGGATAGATGGATGGATGCAAGGATGGATGATGCAAGGGAGGAAGGATGGATAACAGATGAATGCAAGGATGGATTGATACATGGATGATGAAATGATGGATGGATAATGGGATGATAGATAAATGGATGGATGATGCAAGGAAGGATGGATGGATGCAAGGATGGAGGGCAGAGAGGGAGGGCAGATGACAGATGAATGCGAGGATGGATGGATAAATGGATGATGAAATGATGGATGGATAGTGGGAAGACGGGTTAATGGATAGATGATGCACGGAAGGATGAATGGATGGATGGGTGCAAGGATGGATGATGGAAGGGAGGAAGGATGGATGACAGATGAATGCAAGGATGGATGGATAAACGGATGATGAAATGATGATGGATAGTGGGATGATTGATGAATGGATGGATGATGCAAGGAAGGAATGATGGATGACAGATGAAAGCAAGGATGGATGGACACATGGATGATGAAATGATGGATGGATAGTGGGATGATGTATGAATGGATGGATGATGCAAGGAAGGATGGATGGATGGATGGATGGATGGATGGTGCAAGGGAGGAAGGATGGATGACAGATGAATGCAAGGATGGATGGATAGTGGGGTGATAGATGAATGGATGGATGATGCAAGGAAGGATGGATGAATGGATGCAAGGATGGATGATGCAAAAGAGGAAGAGCAGATGACAGGTGAATGCGAGGATGGATGGATAAATGGATGATGAAATGATGGATACATATTGGGTTACTAGATGAATGGATGGATGATGCAAGGAAGGATGGATGATGGATGGATGATACAATTAAGGGTGGATAGATGGATGGATGCAAGGATGGATGATGCAAGGGAGGAAGGATGGATGACAGATGAATGCAAGGATGGATGGTAAATGGATGATAAAATGATGATGGATAGTGGGATGATAGAAAAATGGATGGATGATGCAAGGAATGATGATAGATGGATGGATAAAAGGATGGATGGTGCAAGGGAGGATGGATAGATGGATGCATAAAAGGATGGATGATGCAAGGGAGGAAGGATGGATGACAGATGAATGCAAGGATGGATGATAAATGGATGATGAAATGATGATGGATAGTGGGATGATAGATTAATGGATGGATGATGCAAGGAAGGATGGATAGATGGATGGATGCAAGGATGGATGATGCAAGGGATGAAGGATGGATAACAGATGAATGCAAGGATGGATGGATACATGGATGATGAAATGATGGATGGATAGTGGGATGATAAATGAATAGATGGATGATGCAAGGAAGGGAGGATGGATGGATCCAAGGAAGGAAGGATGGATGACGGATGAATGCAAGGATGGATGGTAAATGGATGATGACATGATGGATGGATAGTGGGAATATGGATGAATGGATGGATAATGCAAGGAAGGATGGATGGATGATGCAAAGAAAGATGACTAGATGGATGGATGCAAGGATGGATGATGCAAGTGAGGAAGGATGGATGAAGGATGAATGCAAGGATGGTTGGATGGATGGATGCAAGGATGTATGATGCAAGGGAGGAAGGATGGATGACAGATGAATGCAAGGATGGATGGATACATTGATGATGAAATGATGGATGGATAGTGGTATGATAGATGAATGGATGGATGATGCAAGGAAGGATGGATGGATGGATGGATGATGCAAAGAAGGATGGATGGATGCAAGGATGAATGATGCAAGGGAGGAAGGATGGATGACAGATGAATGCAAGAATGGATGGATACATGGATGATGACATGATGGATGGATAGTGGGATGATAGATGAATGGCTGGATGATGCAAGGAAGGAAGGATGGATGCAAGGAAGGAAGCATGGATGGCAGATGAATACAAGGATGGATGGATACATGGGTGATGACATGATGGATTGATAGTGGGATGATGGATGAATGGATGGATGATACAAGGAAGGATGGATGGATGGATAGATGCAAGGATGGATGATGTAAGAGAGGAAGGATGGATGACAAATGAATGCAAGGATGGATTGATAAATGGATGATAAAATGATGAATGGATGATGAAATGATGGATGGATAGTGGGATTATGGATGAATTGATGGATGATGCAAGGTAGGAAGGACGAATGAATACAAGGATGGATGGATAAATGGATGATGAAATGATAAATGGATAGTGGGATGATGGATGAATGGAGGGATGATGCAAGGAAGGATGGGTGGATGGATGGATGGATGGATGGATGCAAGGATGGATGATGCAAGAGAGGAACAATGGATGACATATTAATGCAAGGATGGATGGAGAAATGGATGATAAAATGATGGATGGATGATGAAATGATTGATGGATGATGCAAGGGAGGAAGGACGGGTGAATACAAGGATGGATGGATAAATGGATGATGACATGATGGATTGATAGTGGGATGATGGATGAATGGAAGGATGGATGGATGGATAGATGCAAGGATGGATGATGTAAGAGAGGAAGGATGGATGACAAATGAATGCAAGGATGGATTGATAAATGGATGATAAAATGATGGATGGATGATGAAATGATGGATGGATAGTGGGATTATGGATGAATTGATGGATGATGCAAGGTAGGAAGGACGAATGAATACAAGGATGGATGGATAAATGGATGATGAAATGATAAATGGATAGTGGGATGATGGATGAATGGAGGGATGATGCAAGGAAGGATGGATGGATGGATGGATGCAAGGATGGATGATGCAAGAGAGGAACAATGGATGACATATTAATGCAAGGATGGATGGAGAAATGGATGATAAAATGATGGATGGATGATGAAATGATTGATGGATGATGCAAGGGAGGAAGGACGGGTGAATACAAGGATGGATGGATAAATGGATGATGAAATGATGGATGGATAGTGGGATGATTGATGAATGGAGGGATGATGCAAGGAAGGATGGATGGATGGATGGATGGATGGATACAAGAATGGATGATGCAAGAGAGGGAGGGCAAATGACAGATGACTGCAAGCATGGATGGATACATGGAAGATGAAAAGATGGATGGAGAGTGGGATGATGTATGAATGGATGGATGATACAAGGAAGGATGAATGGATGGATGGGTGCAAGGATGAATGGATGGATGGGTGCAAGGATGTATGATGCAAGGGAGGAAGGATGGATGACATATGAATGCAAGGATGGATGGAGAAATGGATGATAAAATTATGGATGGATGATGAAATGATGGATGGATAGTGGGATGATTGATGAATGGATGGATGATGCAAGGGAGGAAGGACGGATGAATGCAAGGATGGATGGATAAATGGATTATGATAGGATGGATGGATAGTGGGATGATGGATAAATGGAGGGACGATGCAAGGAACGATGGATGGATGGATGGATTGATGGATGATGCAAGAGAGGGAGGGCAGATGACAGATGACTGCGAGGATGGATGGATAAATGGAAGATGAAATGATGGATGGATAGTGGGATGATGTATGAATGGATGGATGATGCAAGGAGGGATGAATGGATGGATGGGTGCAAGGATGGATGACGCAAGGGAGGAAGAATGGATGACAGATGAATGCAAGGATGGATGGAAAAATGGATGATACAATTATGGATGGATGATGAAATGATGGATGGATAGTGGGATGATGGATGAATGATGCAAAGAAGGAAGTATAGATGGATGGATGGATAAATAGATGATGAAATGAATTTTTGCGTTAATATTACCATTATTTCTACTTGCTGTCTGTGTCCAGCTTTATTTTTTGCAAAGATTTTTACTGTATTTGTAATTCCTGTCAGCCTCCAACTTTGTTTTTTTTTATGTTTAAAGTATTTCTACTTCCTGTCAGAATCCATCTTTACTTTTTGCAGAATCATTTACAATATGTGTACTTCCTGTCAGTGTCCACCCTTTTATTTTTGCAGTAAAATGTACAATATTTCTATTTCCTGTCAGTGTCCATCCTTTTTTTTTGCAGAAAACTTTACAATATTTGTACTTCCTGTCAGCGTCCATCTTTATTATTTGCAAAAAGTTTTTCAGTATTTCTACTTCATGTCAGCGTCAATATTTTTTTTTTAAAACATTTTTACAATATTTCTACTTCCTGTCAGTGTCCATCTTATTGTTTTTCAAAAATGTAAAAATATTATGGTATTTCTACCTCCTGTGAGCGTACATCTTTTTTTTTTGCAGAATTTTTTACAATATTTCTACTTCCTGTCACAATCCATCTTCATTACTTGCAGAAATATTTACAGTATTTCTACTTCCTGTTCTGTCATCTTTTTTTTTGCAGAAATATTTACATTATTTCTACTTTCTGTCAGCATCCATCTTTATTTTTTTGCAAAAATGTGTACATTAT